>NC_069500.1:1005287480-1005494980 GCF_027579735.1 Bombina bombina
ATTCCAGCTTAGAAGGGACATTTTTTAGTGTCACCATATATATTTGTATATTGTATCTGCATTGTAACATTAATTTTATCCCATCTTTATTCAAGCTTAGTAGAGCAAATCAGTTGCCTTTTCTCATATGAGTGCCCCCTAGAGGAATTTAGATTCCTGTGTATTGTATATATGAATATATACAGTATATACATATACATCTTTAGAGATGTATATGTATGTATCTCAATGCTAAAGCTATTTTTCTGCCTTTTTTTTTCTTACACCTGCGATCTTATATCTTTGAGCCCCCATAACTTTTTGTGCAATATTTGTTTTGTAAAAATTTTTATTAGATGGTGTTATTATGAGTTTAAATGTATTTGTAATCTATTTTTGATGCGTTTTGTGCAAATTTTGTTTTGCAAAACAGTTAACCACAACTATGAGGACGGGTTAATCATGCTAGCGTATACTGCAATTGTGCTCAAGCAATCGCGTTTACTTTCAACTTGTAATACCAGCACAATTTAACCTGTGCACAAACGATCCTGAAAACAAGATATTGCTTGCACGTAAACGTTTGCACTCCATTTGTAATCTGTCCCTTAGTATCCTTTGTTGAAAAGCATACCTAGGTAGGCTCAAGAACAGCAACTACTGGGAGCTAGCTGCTGATAAGTGGCACTACATAAATGCTTCTTGTTTGTTCAGCTGTCTCCCAGTAGTGCATTACTACTCCTTCAACAAAGGATGCCAAGAAAATGAAGCAAACAATTGTTTAAATTTGTGGGCGCTATTTGAACCATGAAACAAAAATTTGGTGTTGTCATGCCCCTTTCATACTTGGGAAACAAAGGTTTAGTAAAAAAAATTAAAGGCATATGGTGTAGAGCAAGGGGTGGTACTGGGATCATGTGTATGTGGGAAATCATTCTTAGGTTTAATTAAAATAGTAGAGCACAGATCTTCCCACTGCCATAGAAGTCTGTTATGTGAGGGATTTAATGAACCTTTATTATCATATGATAGCATATACAAGACTATTGCTCAGGCAATAGAAAATAATGTTCTTTCATGTAATTGGCAAGAGTCCATGAGCTAGTGACGTATGGGATATACAATCCTACCAGGAGGGGCAAAGTTTCCCAAACCTCAAAATGCCTATAAATACACCCCTCACCACACCCACAATTCAGTTTTACAAACTTTGCCTCCTATGGAGGTGGTGAAGTAAGTTTGTGCTAAGATTTCTACGTTGATATGCGCTTCTCAGCATTGTTGAAGCCCGATTCCTCTCAGAGTACAGTGAATGTCAGAGGGACGTGAAGGGAGTATCACTTATGAATACGATGATTTCTCTAACGGGGGTCTGTTTCATAGGTTCTCTGTTATCAGTCGTAGAGATTCATCTCCTACCTCCCTTTTCAGATCGACGATATACTCTCAATTTACCATTACCTCTACTGATAACTGTTTCAGTACTGGTTTGGCTATCTGCTATATGTGGATGGGTGTCCTTTGGTAAGTATGTTTTTTATTACTTAAGACACCTCAGCTATGGTTTGGCACTTTATGCATTTATATAAAGTTCTAAATATATTTATTGTACTTATATTTGCCATGAGTCAGGTTCATGTATTTCCTTGTGCAGACTGTCAGTTTCATATTTGGGGAATATAAAAATTTTTTGAAGAAATTTATTTCTTACCTGGGGATTAGTCTTTTTTTCAATTGACTACTTCTTGCAAATTGCGGGTGGTATTAGGCCCGCGGGTGCGTCAAATGCTAAACTTTATTGCGTCATTCTTGGCGCAAAAATATTTTTGGCGCGAAAAAATACGTCTATGACGCAACTTTGTCATTTCCGGCGTCATACTTGACTCCGAGACCTTTCACACGGTTGCCTCATTAGTGGCAAAAAAGTTTAAGTTACGTTGTGCGTCATACTTGGCGCCAAACTTTTTCATTATTTCAATACCCCATTGATGTTTGCCTCTTGCCTTTTTCTCTATCAGAGGGCTATGCTATTTGCATTTTTTCCCATTCCTTAAACTGTCATATAAGGAAATAGATAATTTTGCTTTATATGTTGTTTTTTCTCTTACATTTTGCAAGATGTCTCAATCTGATCCTGCCTCAGAAGTTTCTGCTGGAACATTGCTGCCTGACATGGGTTCTACCAAAGCTAAGTGCATTTGTTGTAAAATTGTAGAAATTATTTTGCAGAATGTCATTTGTAATAGTTGTCATGATAAACATTTACATGCAGATAGTGTATCCATCACTGCGCATCAGTAATAGTACATTGCCAGTTGCAGTTCCTTCAACTTCTAATGTGCATGATATACCTGTAAATTTTAAAGAATTTGTTTCTGATTCTATCCTGAAGGCTTTATCTGCATTTCCACCTTCTAATAAATGTAAAAGGTCTTTTAAAACTTCTCATTTAGTTGATGAAATTTCAAATGACCAACAACATCATAATTTATCCTCTTCTGATGAGGATCTATCTGATACAGAAGATCCTTCCTCAGACATTGACACTGACAAATCTACTTATTTATTGAAAATAGAGTATATGAGTTCTTTATTAAAAGAAGTGTTAATTACTTTGGATATTGAGGTAACCAGTCCTCTTGATGTTCAGTCTAATAAACATTGAAATGCTGTTTTTAAACCTCCTGTGGTTTCTCCAGGGGTTTTTCCTATTCCTGAGGCTATTTCTGGTATGATTTCTACGGAATGGAATAAGCCAGGTACTTCTTTTATTCCTTCTTCAAGGTTTAACAAATTGTTTCCTTTACCAGCAAAATCTATAGAGTTTTGGGAAAAAATCCCCAAAGTTGATGGGGCTATTTCTACTCTTGCTAAACGTACCACTATTCCTATGGAAGATAGTACTTCCTTTAAGGATCCTGTAGATAGGAAGCTTGAATCTTATCTAAGGAAGGCCTATTTATATTCAGGTCATCTTTTCAGACCTGCAATTTCTTTGGCTGATGTTGCGGCTGCATCAACTTTCTGGTTGGAGAATTTAGCGCAACAGGAATTGGATTCTGACTTATCTAGCATTATTCGCTTACTGCAATATGCTAATCATTTTATTTGTGATGCCATTTTTGATATTATCAAAATTGATGTTAGATCCATGTCTTTAGCTATATTAGCTAGAAGAGCTTTGTGGCTTAAATCTTGGAATGCTGATATGACATCTAAATCTATATTACTATCTCTTTCTTTCCAAGGTAATAATTTATTTGGTTCTCAGTTGGATTCTATTATTTCAACTGTCACTGGGGGAAAGGGAGTTTTTCTGCCTCAGGATAAAAAACCTAAGAGTAAATCTAAGGCTTCTAACCGTTTTCGTTCCTTTCGTCAGAATAAGGAACAAAAACTCAATCCTCCCCCCAAGGAATCTGCTTCCAATTGGAAGCCTTCCTCAAATTGGAATAAATCCAAGCCATTTAGGAAACCAAAGTCAGCCCCTAAGTCCGTATGAAGGTGCGGCCCTCATTCCAGCTCAGCTGGTAGGGGGCAGATTAAGGTTTTTCAAGGATATTTGGATAAAATCTGCCCAAAATCAATGGATTCAGAGCATTGTCTCTCAAGGGTATCGAATAGGATTCAGAGTAAGACCTCCTGTGAGAAGATTTTTTTCTCTCACATATCCCAGCAAATCCAGTAAAAGCTCAGGCTTTCCTGAAGTGTGTTTCAGACCTGGAGTCTTTAGGGGTAATCATGCCAGTTCCTCTTCAGGAACAAGGTTTGGGGTTTTATTCAAATCTATTCATTGTCCCAAAAAAGGAAAATTTATTCAGACCAGTTCTGGATCTGAAAATTTTACATTTCGTTATGTAAGAGTACCAACTTTCAAGATGGTTACTATAAGGACTATTCTGCCTTTTGTTCAGCGAGGATATTATATGTCCGCAATAGACTTGCAGGATGCATACCTTCATATTCCGATTTACCCAAAACATTATCAGTTTCTTTTCTAAACAAGCATTACCAATTTGTTGCTCTTCCATTTGGCCCAGCAACAGCTCCAAGAATCTTTTCAAAGGTTCTGGGTGCCCTACTCTCTGTAATCAGAGAAAAGGGTATTGCGGTGTTTCCTTATTTGGACGATATCTTGGTACTAGCTCAGTCTTTACGTACTGCAGAATCTCACATGAATCAACTAGTGTTGTTTCTTCGGAAACATGGTTGGAGGATTAATTTACCAAAAAGTTTCTTGATTCCTCAGACAAGGGTCACCTTTTTAGGCTTCCAGATAGATTCAGTGTCCATGACTCTGTCTCTAACAGACAAGAGACGTTTAAAATTGGTTGCAGCCTGCCGGCACCTTCAGTCTCAGTCATTCCCTTCAGTGGCTATGTGCATGGAAGTTTTAGGTCTCATGACTGCAGCATCGGACACGATCCCCTTTGCTCGTTTTCACATGAGACCTCTACAGCTTTGTATGCTGAACCAATTGTGCAGGTATTATACAAAGATATCATAATTAATATCCTTAAATCCCAATGTACGACACTCTCTGACATGGTGGATATATCACCATTGTTTAGTTCAAGGGGCTTCTTTTGTTCGGCCAACCTGGACTGTGATCACAACAGATACAAGTCTTTCAGGTTGGGGAGCTGTTTGAGGATCTCTGACAGCACAAGGGGTTTGGAAATCTCAAGAGGTGAGATTACCAATAAATATTTTAGAACTCTGTGCAATTCTCAGAGCTCTTCCGTTTTGGCCTCTGTTCATTTGTTTTCAGACAGACAATATCACAACAGTGGCATATGTCAATCATCAGGGTGGGACTCTCAGTCCCCAAGCTATGAAAGAAGTATCTTGGATACTTGCTTGGGCGGAATCCAGCTCCTGTCTAATCTCTGTGGTACATATCCTAGGTATAGACAATTGGGAGGCGGATTATCTCAGCCGCCAGACTTTACATCCAGGGGAGTGGTCTCTCCATCCAGATGTATTTTCTCAGATTGTTCAGATGTGGGGTCTTCCAGAGATAGATCTCATGGCCTCTCATCTAAACAATAAACTTCCCAGATACCTGTCCAGGTCCAGGGATGTTCAGGCGGAAGCAGTGGATGCGCTGACACTTCCTTGGTGTTATCATGCTGCTTACATTTTCCCGCCTCTAGTTCTCCTTCCAAGAGTGATCTCCAAAATCATCATGGAACAATCATTTGTGTTGCTGGTGGCTCCAGCATGGCCACACAGGTTTTGGTATGCAGATCTGGTTCGGATGTCCAGTTGCCCGCCTTGGCCACTTCCGTTACGGCCAGACCTACTGTCTCAAGGTCTGTTTTTCCATCAGGATCTCAAATCATTAAACTTGAAAGTATGGAAATTGAACGCTTAGTACTAAGTCATAGAGGTTTCTTGGACTCAGTGATTAATACTATGTTACAAGCTTGTAAATCTGTCTCTAGAAAGATTTATTATAGATTTTGGAAGACTTACATTTCATGGTGTTCTTCTCATAAATTCTCCATGCATTCTTTTAGAATTCCTAGAATTTTACAGTTTCTTCAGGATGGTTTGGATAAGGGTTTGTCTGCAAGTTCCTTGAGAGGACAAATCTCTGCTCTTTCTGTTTTATTTCACAGAAAGATTGCTATACTTCCTGATATACACTGTTTTGTACAGGCTTTGGTTCGTATTAAGCCTGCCATTAAATCAATTTCTCCTCCTTGGAGTCTTAATTTGGTTCTGAAGGCTTTACAGGCTCCTCCATTTGAACCTATGCATTATTTGGACATTAAACTACTTTCTTGGAAAGTGTTCTTCCTTTTGGCCATCTCTTCTGCTAGAAGAGTTTCTGAGCTATCTGCTCTTTCTTGTGAGTCTCCTTTTCTGATTTTTCATCAGGATAAGGCAGTTTTGCAGACTTCTTTTCATTTTTTACCTAAGGTTGTGAGTTCTAACAATATTAATAGAGATATTGTTGTCCCTTCCTTATGTCCTAATCCTAAGAATTCTTTGTAAAGATCCTTACATTCTTTGGATGTGTAAGAGCTTTGAAATATTATGTGGAAGCTACTAAAGATTTCAGGAAGACTTCCAGTCTATTTGTTATATTTTCTGGTCCTAGGAAAGGTCAGAAGGCTTCTGCTATTTCCTTGGCTTCTTGGTTGACACTTTTGATTCATCAAGCTTATTTGGAGTCGGGTCAAACCCCGCCTCAGAGAATTACAGCTCATTCTACTAAATCAGTCTCCACTTCGTGGGCTTTTAAGAATGAAGCTTCAGTTGATCAGAGTTGCAAAGCAGCAACTTGGTCTTTGCATACATTTACTAAATTCTACCGTTTTGAATTATTTGCTTCTTCGGAAGCAGTTTTTGGTAGAAAAGTTCTTCAGGCAGCTGTTTAAGTTTGATTCTTCTGCTTTTGATTTAAGTTTTTTCTTTCAATTATGAAAATAATCTTATTTTTTTTTGGGTTGTGGATTAATTTTTTCAGCGAAAAATGGCTGTTTTTATTTTTTTCCCTCCCTCTCTAGTGACTCTTGAGTGGAGATCCACATCTTGGCTATTGCTATACCATACGTCACTAGCTCATGGACTCTTGCCAATTACATGAAAGAAAACATAATTTATGTAAGAACTTACCTGTGAAATTAATTTCTTTCATATTGGCAAGAGTCCATGAGGCCCACCCTTTTTATGGTGGTTATGATTTTTTGTATAAAGCACAATTATTTCCAAATTTCTTTTGTTGATGCCTTCTACTCCTTTCTTTATCACCCCAGTGCTTGGCTATTCGTTAAACTGAATTGTGGGTGTGGTGAGGGGTGTATTTATAGGCATTTTGAGGTTTGGGAAACTTTGCCCCTCCTGGTAGGATTGTATATCACATACGTCACTAGTTCATGGACTCTTGCCAATATGAAAGAAATGAATTTATCAGATAAGTTCTTATATAAATTATGTTTTTATGATATGAGCAAAAAATAAAAAATTAAAGAGACATAAAACCCACATTTTTTATTTCACGATTCAGAAAGAGCATATAATTTTAAACAACTTTCTAATTTACTTCTATTATCTAATTTGCTTCATTCTCTTGATATCCTTTGCTGAAAAGCATATCTAGATAGCATCAGTAGCTGCTGATTGGTGGCTGCACATAGATGCTTCGTGTGATTGGCTCAACCATGTGCATTGCTTTATATTCAACAAAGGATATCTAAATAATGAAGCAAAGTCGATAATAGAAGTAAATTGGAATGTTGTTTAAAATTGTATTCTCTATCTGAATCACAACAGAAACATTTTGGGTTTAGTGTCCCTTTAAGTAGTGTGGATTGGGCTTGAACAATGCACCCTGCTAACATTTTGTGTTACATTTATACTCATGAGAGGCTGCAGCAGATCCTTAAAGGGACGTGAATCCCAATTTTTTTCTTTCATGATTTATAAAGAGCATGCCATTTTAAACAACTTTCTAATTTACTTCTATTATATCAGGAATGCCCACACTTTTTTGTTTTGGGATCTACTCTTCAAATGACCAGCTCAACGAGATCTACCTACTAAAAATGGGCCGGCTCCTAAGATTACATTCCTGCTTTTTCAAATAAAGATACCAAGAGAGTAAAGAAAAATTGATAATAGGATTAAATTAGAAAGTTGTTTAAAAATTGCATGTTTTATATCTGAATCATGAAAAAAAATAAAATGTGTGTTTCATATCCCTGTAAGGTTGCATGATTTAGCAACACATGAATGTGCAAAAGCATAAAGATACAACAGATTAATCCTGATGACAAAAGTAGCACTGACTTTAATTTGGGTTAACAGGAGCAACCTGAAAACTGTTTAATCACCTACCCCTTCACACACAGCGGTAGATAAAGCGGTATCCCTAGCAACCATATTCTACTCACGCCCCAGTGTTGAGATTACGTAACTTGACTACATCATTTTGATCACATTTTGATACCAGCAGCGTCTTTGGGATCTACTGGTAAATCCCGATCGACATGCCATTTTAAACAACTTTCTAATTTACTTCTATTATATCAGGAATGCCCACACTTTTTTGTTTTGGGATCTACTTTTCAAATGACCAGCTCAACGAGATCTACCTACTAAAAATGGGCCGGCTCCTAAGATTACATTCCTTCTTTTTCAAATAAAGATACCAAGAGAGTAAAGAAAAATTGATAATAGGATTAAATTAGAAAGTTGTTTAAAAATTGCATGTTCTATATCTGAATCATGAAAAAAAATAAAATGTGTGTTTCATATCCCTGTAAGGTTGCATGATTTAGCAACACATGAATGTGCAAAAGCATAAAGATACAACAGATTAATCCTGATGACAAAGGTAGCACTGACTTTAATTTGGGTTAACAGGAGCAACCTGAAAACTGTTTAATCACCTACCCCTTCACACACAGCGGTAGATAAAGCGGTATCCCTAGCAACCATATTCTACTCACGCCCCAGTGTTGAGATTACGTAACTTGACTACATCATTTTGATCACATTTTGATACCAGCAGCGTCTTTGGGATCTACTGGTAAATCCCGATCTACCTTTTGAGCACCCCTGATCTATAGTATATTATCTAATTGTCTTCATTCTCACAATATCCTTTGCTGAAAAGGATATCTATATAGGCTCAGTAGCTGCTTATTGGTGGCTACACATATATGCCTCTTGTGATTGGTTCACCCATGTGCATTGCTATTTCTTCAACAAAGGATATCTAAAGAATGAAGCAAATTAGATAATAGAAGTAAATTGAAATGTACTTTAAAATTGTATTCTCTATCTGAATCATGAAAGAAAAATATTTAGGTTTAGTGTCCCTTTAAATTGACATTCTATACAAAACTGAAATGTACATGTATGCATTTCACATTTAATAGAAACATTTTTGCAATATGATTGCAATATATGCTTCTAGCAAAAGCTAGTACTGTTTTCATTCTCAGCTTTTACTGTCCATATGCCCATAAAGCATATCTAAATATGCTTCATGTACCAGCATTTTAAATTGAGTGTCTGCTCACAGAGATGGCGGTGACAGTGTCATGTGAACTGAATCATTGCCAATACCATACAAAGCAAAGCCAGCTGCTTGAGGCTCGAGCAGACACACTATTCACACTATTCAAAATGCTGGTTCATTTAAGCTCTCGCTTAAATTAGTGATAGCTACTGCCAGGAGCATTTTTGCTAATACAAGTATATGCAAACATGCTTCTATTCAAAAGTCAAGTGCATTGATGTGCATTTCAGTTTTGTCTGGAATGCCCCGTTAATTCTGACTAAATAATCTACACAGTGATTGCTTGGCAAATATAGGAGCTAATTTACATCTGCATCTAATTAGCCACAGCAAATGACACAAGATAAACAATACTAAAGAAGCTATGTCATTGGGCTGCAAATCAATGCACATTTTTGGTAAAAAATTTTTTAAAATGTTTAATTTGATGGTAAAGTTGCTTCAACTGCACAATAAATTGTAAATCTTTTTTTATTATAACACATATGTATCAATAATATTATATTAATTAGCTTGCAGTAAACATTTATTATCATCCTTATAGCTTGTGTATTGTAACTCACCCTGTCGGCCCCACTTGATGCTTAATTTATTTCTTGCAGTGATGTTTTCACTGATCATCCAATCATCATTTTAGTCCTATGGCTTGCATATTTCTATGGGCTGCATGACGTAGCAAAGCTATGCATTCGTTTTGATGCCCATTTTTTTATTATCCGGACATGTTCAATTTAGGGATTCCCTATGACGTATGTGTAAACAGTGATTCAGAACTCAAGTTCTGAATCACTATTTGCATGTGAAAGTGGTAGGGATCTGCAGTGTCGTGGGAAGGAGTAATAGAATGATCTTCAGAAACTTTAATGTTTTAATACGTAAGTTTTTCTCTCTACGTTACTAAACTACAGAATAAAAAATGGAAGGGGCGAGGATGCACGCAAAATCAGTTATAGTAAAATAATATAGGGCCTGATTACAAGTGGAGTACAAAATATCGCTTTAGCTAAAGCAATATTTGTGCTCCACTTTGTAATACCAGCGCACACAAATGCGTGCTGGTATTACAGGTGAGGTGCAATGCGCTAATGTTTGGAGAACTAATTGCTACCACAAGCTCACAGTAGCAATAACTAGCCACTTGTAAAGGCTAATTATTCATCGCGCACTCACAAATGGCAAATTAGCCCGTTTGTGGGCGTGCAATAATTTAGTGCTCCACTTGTAATCTAGCCCATCGTTCGATCAAATATAATGATTTTAATAAGTATTACAATTTAGCAGATTAGATATGCATAGGATGTACTTTCAACTAATATATTATACAAATTTATCATTTCACTTTAATTGCAGATATATACACTATGCATACATCCAAAAAATTGCTTTCACTTTATAATTGCTGGTTTGATTATTTGCTATTTATGGGACCACCACAAGGTGCACTATCAATAAGGATATGACTAATGGTCCTACAATTTTTGGCACTTTCTGTGTTTTTTTGTTTTTTTTTGGTTCATGCAGTATATAAGGATTCTGATGGTTTCTATGACAACAATGGCTGTTTATAAATAGTTGGGCGATTTTTGATTTAGTTATGATTACATTTTTTTAAAAGACCTTTGCTCCTTTACTGGTCCACTGCCTCTGAGGCTGCGGACATCAGTCTGCCCGATCATATATGGTTGGTTTGATTGAAACCCTGCAAATCTGCAGGGGGTGGCATTGCACAAGCAGTTCACCAGAGCTGCTTGTGCAATGAAAAATACCGACAGCTTATGCTGTCGGCATTCAGCGATGTCTGTCGGACATGATCCGCTGAGCGGATCATGTCGGACAGACATTTGATAAATCGGCCCTATCTTTTTTAAAAGATGCATGTGCATGTTACCATGAAATGGTCTTATTTGTATGCGTCGCTAATACAATGGCGTCACTAGGGTTGGTGTCACCCGGTGCGGTAAGTTATGGTGTCACCCCCCCCAGAAAGCAGACACACAGAAAAACACAGGCACACACACATACAAACACTCAGACACACTTAAAAACATACTCAGATGCACACACAAACACTCGGAAACACACTCAGACACACACACAAAAACACACACACAAAACACTGAGACACACACACACACAAAAACACTGAGACACACACACAAAAACTCAGACACACACATACAAAATATGTAAACTGCACTGCATTAATTATAAAGCTCATGCCTAGAGCTGCTCCCTGGCTCAGAAGAGCATCAAATGAAAGATAAACAGAGCACTCTAAAATAAATCACTGGTTTAGGCGGGTAAATTATGGAAATTCTGCTCTCTGACTCTGTTCCAAGTCTGTCAGTGCACAGCCCCGGGCCGCGTGCCTACCGCTTCTTATGGCCAATCACCTCTGCACTCTGCCCACCCCCAGACCCCCGCCCGCCTGCCCTCCTACATGTTCAGTGTGCACTTAGTGTACCGTAACCGTAAAGGTCTGGTGGGCATCATACGTGGCTCCTTCACTTTAGAGACAGTGTCAAACAGCCATGCAGTCAGGTGCCAGGCATCCCCTCACGATTTCCCAGTTCCCATTTAGAGAGACAGCACAGCAGTGAGTGACTCCACTGCTCCACATGTCACTGAGCAGTGAGCACAGATAGGCAGGCAGGTTTAGGCTAGCAGCGCAACTTTGCAAGCCCCACAACATTTATAATGGGTAGGGGAGTAGCAAAGTATAAACGAGCAAAAGCAGCCGGGAAAACTATTTGTTGAAATTGCAGCACTGGCTCAAGGGGCAAAAAAATTGTGTGTCTACAACTTCCCCAGTCCCACTAATGTTCACAAATGCCAGCCCCTCTAATAAAAAAAATCTATGCATCTCAACATTGTATTTCTTTGAATTTCAATAAAATTAAAAAATGTTTTTTTTTTTTTGGTGTCACCCCCTGGAGGGTAGAAATTAGAGAAGGGCCCAGCACTCACCATCCAATTTAGGGTGCACGCTACAGGGGTTTCTGCACTAACCCCAGAAGTAGACAATATTGTAGAAAAGAGCAGCAGCACCACACTTTAGGAAATTTTAACTGCTTTTAATGATGAAACATACAGAAAGACAACGACGTTTCGGTCATCAACTGACCTTAATCATGTTGTATACAGAAGTAGCTAAATACACTGGAGGGTGTCACCCAGGTGCGGCCCACACCCCCCGCACCCCCCTAGTGACGCCACTGCGCTAATATTTACAGGGTCATTATAGAAGTTATAAAATAGGCTGTTTGGCGGAAGCATAAAGGGACATTAAACTGATGAGTACAACTACAGTAGCTACCACTCACCATGCTATTGTTTTTCCTCTTGTGCCTGCAGCTGTCTTCAAAGTCATTCTCTTAGTTTAACCACTTACAATTATCAGTTAGTGAACCTCTGCATTCTCATAATGGGTGCCACCATTTTGGAGCTTATATTTGTCATGTAACTTTTAAACTATGCAAAAATTGCAAAACCTCTGCTCTCTGTTATGTGAGCTAAAATGAAGTGCAAGGTACAGCTGTCAAAAAGCTAGAAACATCACAGATCTGTTAAAGTGCACTGCTTCTGTCACATGATGCAAAAATACGCATGCTACAAGATGGCAGAACCCAATATAAAATGCAGAGCTTTATCAGCTAGATTGTGTAATGAGTTAAAATATGAGAACTGCTTTACAGAAAGTTGGAGGTAAGGAGGGAATGATAAATAGTATGGTGAGTAGTAACCATGCTATTGTAGTACACAGCAGTTTAATATCCCTTTAAGATCTGCCCTTTTTGTGGCATCTTCCAACTCTGAGATTTGTGCTTTCTGCATTCTCTAACTACTGATATTGGAGTGTATGGGGAAGATAACTGATATGTACAAAAAGTTATTTTTACTTACGATTGACAGTCAAACACATGCACAGTGACCTAGAGATTCATAGTTGCTTGTGAGTTTGCCAAAGGGCCTCACGTAAGGGCGAAACCATGTTCTAAATTCATTGAGCATCACTTCACTGCTTTTCCTTAATGGCTGTTCCTGCTGTCAGCATGTATAGTTGTGTGAGGGGCCAAATAATATACCTCACACATAAACGAGAACGGTCAGCAAGGCCGAAAAACAATAAATACATTTCACTCAGGAAACCCATTTACAAAGAGTAAGCAACCATTTACTACAGGGGTTGCAGTGGTTGTTACAGGGCGTTTTATACGCTTGGTTGCTATTTTACCCCACACCTCTGCCCGACGTGCAGATTTCATGAAGACAATAGCGTCTGTAAAGTATCTTGTCTGCTCTTGTCTCTCTATTTTTAAGCTAAGAAAACTATCTAGTTTTTTTTATTTTTCATTTATTTCTCTTTAATTCTTTTCAATGTTTCTTTTTTTTGGTTGCAAATGTTAGAGGATTCTGTTTACAAGAGGGAGGTTTTCTTTTAATTTTAATTAGTTTGCTCTGTAAGGTTTTGAAGATGCTTTTTGTGAGGCCAGTATCTTTCACAGTGCAACTTATTATATGCTCTGAGAAGTGAGCGGTAATGAGGTAGATGTGGCTCCTTTGATTATAATAGAGCTTGACATGCGGCTTTGATAAGGGGCAGATACAAATCTGAATTTTCCCATATTCAACTAGCCGTTCTGCATTTCTGCAGGACACTATTTCACCAATAAGTTTTATTGAATCTAGGCCAATGTGTACACACACATCATCGTCATGCCCAAAGCTGCTCAGATTGCTGCAAGAGACATGATATCAAGATAAATATCAGTTAGTCAACTCAAAGCAGTAGCAGACTACTCAACAAAGGGCCCTGGTGCAATTTTCTTTGGGTCCCTGCAAAGGTAGCTCAGTAGAAGCAATAGTAATAATGTACATGTTTCTCTGTATAATGATTTTGAGTACAGGTAGCTAGATACATATATGGGTTGGGTGGGTTGGATAGATAGATAGTATAGATAGATAAATAGATAGATAGATGGGTTGGGTGGGTTGGATAGATAGATAGATAGATAGATAGATAGATAGAGAGGATACAAAGATAGATAAGATTGTCCTGCAACCAGCACTAATAAAAGGCCCCCGGCATTAGGATTGTAAACATTCTGCACATGCCTATGTATAGACTGGATGCTATTATGGGCCCCCCAGTACTTGGGCCCTGGTGCCACTGCACCTGCTGCACCAATGGTAGTTCTGCCCCTCAGTCAAATGTAAAATTTATATATACACTACACTGCAAATATTATGCAGAGGCCAAATGTAAAGCATAATGAATCTGAATCCTGTAACCATATTTATATAATTTAAACGGATCTTAAAAGCGCTGAGTACAACTATAATAGCATGGTTACTATCCACTATGCTATTGCTTTTCCTCCCGTTCCTACAGCCCTCTTCAAAGCCATTCTCCTATTTTAACCCCTGATTTTATGGGGGATGACAAGATTGTGTGTGTGTCTATGTCATTATGTGTGTGTCTGCGTGTGTCTTTGTCATTATGTGTGTGTCTATGTCATTACATGTATATCTGTAAGTGTGTATGTCCTTATGTGTGTGTCTGCGTGTGTCTATGTCATTATGTGTGTGTCTGCAGGTGTCTATGTCATTATGTGTGTGTCTATGTCATTACATTTGTATCTGTGAGTGTGTATGTCCTTATGTGTGTGTCTGCATGTGTCTGTGTCATTATGTGTGTGTCTTTGTGTGTCTATGTCCTAATGTATGTGTCTGCATGTGTCTATGTCATTATGTGTGTGTCTGCGTGTGACTATGTCTTTATGTTTTTATATATGTGTGTGTATTCCTTATCTGTGTCTGCGTGTGTCTATGTCATTATGTGTGTGTCTGCGTGTGTCTATATAATTATGTGTTTATCTGTGTGTGTGTGTGTGTGTGTGTGTGTATGCCTTATATGTGTCTGCATGTGTCTATGCCATTATGTGTGTGTCTGCTTGTGTATATGTCATTATGTGTGTATCTTCATGTGTCTATGTCCTTATGTGTGTGTCTACTTCATTATGTGTGTGTCTGCATGTGTCTATGTCATTATGTTTTTATCAGTGTGTGTGTATGCCTTATGTGTGTCTTTGTGTGTCTATGTCATTATGTCTGTGTCTATTTCATTATGTTTGTGTCTGCGTGTGTCTATGTCATTATGTTTTTATCTGTGTGTGTGTATGCCTTATATGTGTCTGCATGTGTCTATGCCATTATGTGTGTGTCTGCTTGTGTATATGTCATTATGTGTGTATCTTCATGTGTCTATGTCCTTATGTGTGTGTCTACTTCATTATGTGTGTGTCTGCATGTGTCTATGTCATTATGTTTTTATCAGTGTGTGTGTATGCCTTATGTGTGTCTTTGTGTGTCTATGTCATTATGTCTGTGTCTATTTCATTATGTTTGTGTCTGCATGTGTCTATGTCATTATGTGTGTGTCTGCGTGTGTCTATGTCATTATGTTTTTATCTGTGTGTGTGTATGTCTTATGTGTGTCTTCGTGTGTCTATGTCATTATGTGTGTGTCTGCGTGTGTCTATGTCATTATGTGTTTGTGTGTGTGTGTGTATGCCTTATGTGTGTCTGCATGTGTCTGATGTCATTATGTGTGTGTCTGCGTGTGACTATGTCTTTATGTTTTTATATATGTGTGTGTATTCCTTATCTGTGTCTGCGTGTGTCTATGTCATTATGTGTGTGTCTGCGTGTGTCTATATAATTATGTGTTTATCTGTGTGTGTGTGTGTGTGTGTGTGTATGCCTTATATGTGTCTGCATGTGTCTATGCCATTATGTGTGTGTCTGCTTGTGTATATGTCATTATGTGTGTATCTTCATGTGTCTATGTCCTTATGTGTGTGTCTACTTCATTATGTGTGTGTCTACATGTGTCTATGTCATTATGTTTTTATCAGTGTGTGTGTATGCCTTATGTGTGTCTTTGTGTGTCTATGTCATTATGTCTGTGTCTATTTCATTATGTTTGTGTCTGCATGTGTCTATGTCATTATGTGTGTGTCTGCGTGTGTCTATGTCATTATGTTTTTATCTGTGTGTGTGTATGCCTTATGTGTGTCTTCGTGTGTCTATGTCATTATGTGTGTGTCTGCGTGTGTCTATGTCATTATGTGTTTGTGTGTGTGTGTATGCCTTATGTGTGTCTGCATGTGTCTATGTCATTATGTGTGTGTCTGCATGTGTATGATTGTCTCAGGGTATGAGCTTCTGTTTGTAATGATATGTTTGAGTATGTCTGTTACAGTTTCACTATTTTCAAGTTTGACTATACTCGATAATAAAGTGTGCACACATTTTAGTCATTTAATTGACTGAAAACTGCACAGGTCAATGGGGTGTGGGGGGGGGAACCACAATTTCTGTACATTAGCACTATTATTTTGCATTCATAGTCCTTGAATCGATGAGTACATTTTCACCCAATCAGGTCATGTTATAACTATAACTTAAAGGGCCACTAATGTAAAAATGATAGTTTCATGATTCAGGTACAGCATGCAATTTAAAAAAAAAACTTTCCTATACACTGTGTGCAGAATTATTAGGCAAATGAGTATTTCTTCTGTTAAGTGTGATCAGTCCACGGGTCATCATTACTTCTGGGATATTACTCCTCCCCAACAGGAAGTGCAAGAGGATTCACCCAGCAGAGCTGCATATAGCTCCTCCCCTCTACGTCACTCCCAGTCATTCTCTTGCACCCAACGACTAGATAGGATGTGTGAGAGGACTATGGTGATTATACTTAGTTTTATATCTTCAATCAAAAGTTTGTTATTTTAAAATAGCACCGGAGTGTGTTATTATCTCTCTGGCAGAGTTTGAAGAAGAATCTACCAGAGTTTTTGTTATGATTTTAGCCGGAGTAGTTAAGATCATATTGCTGTTTCTCGGCCATCTGAGGAGAGGTAAACTTCAGATCAGGGGACAGCGGGCAGATGAATCTGCATAGAGGTATGTAGCAGTTTTTATTTTCTGACAATGGAATTGATGAGAAAATCCTGCCATACCGATATAATGTCATGTATGTATACTTTACACTTCAGTATTCTGGGGAATGGTACTTCACTAGAATTACACTGTAAGAAATACATAAAGCTGTTTAATAACTAGAGATTATGTTTAACGTTTTTGCTGGAATGTAAAATCGTTTTCATTTGCTGAGGTACTGAGTGAATAAATGTTTGGGCACTATTTTTCCACTTGGCAGTTGCTTAATCTGTTTTCTGACAGTTTCTGTTCTCCCTCACTGCTGTGTGTGAGGGGGAGGGGCCGTTTTTTGGCGCTTTTACTACGCATCAAATATTTCAGTCAGCAACTCATTGTATTCCCTGCATGATCCGGTTCATCTCTACAGAGCTCAGGGGTCTTCAAAACTTATTTTGAGGGAGGTAATTTCTCTCAGCAGAGCTGTGAGAATTATAGTTTGACTGAGATAAAAAACGTTTATTCTGTAATTTGTTTCCTGCTTTCAGAATTTGTTATCTTTGCTAATGGGATTAAACCTTTGCTAAAGTTGTGTTGTTTACAAGGATTGAGGCTATAACTGTTTCAATTTATTAATTTTCAACTGTCATAGATCTTCTGTGCTTCTTAAAGGCACAGTACGTTTTAATATTATTCTAATTGAATTGTATTTCCAAGTTGCAAGTTTATTTGCTAGTGTGTTAAACATGTCTGATTCAGAGGATGATACCTGTGTCATTTGTTGCAATGCCAAAGTGGAGCCCAATAGAAATTTATGTACTAACTGTATTGATGCTACTTTAAATAAAAATCAATCTGTACAAATTGAACAAATTTCACCAAACAACGAGGGGAGAGTTATGCCGACTAACTCGCCTCACGTGTCAGTACCTACATCTCCCGCTCAGAGGGAGGTGCGTGATATTGTAGCGCCGAGTACATCTGGGCGGCCATTACAAATCACATTACAGGATATGGCTACTGTTATGACTGAGGTTTTGGCTAAATTACCAGAACTAAGAGGTAAGCGTGATCACTCTGGGGTGAGAACAGAGTGCGCTGATAATATTAGGGCCATGTCAGACACTGCGTCACAGGTGGCAGAACATGAGGACGGAGAACTTCATTCTGTGGGTGACGGTTCTGATCCAAACAGACTGGATTCAGATATTTCAAATTTTAAATTTAAACTGGAAAACCTCCATGTATTACTAGGGGAGGTGTTAGCGGCTCTGAATGATTGTAACACAGTTGCAATACCAGAGAAAATGTGTAGGTTGGATAAATATTTTGCGGTACCGACGAGTACTGAGGTTTTTCCTATACCTAAGAGACTTACTGAAATTGTTACTAAGGAGTGGGATAGACCCGGTGTGCCGTTCTCACCCCCTCCGATATTTAGAAAAATGTTTCCAATAGACGCCACCACAAGGGACTTATGGCAAACGGTCCCTAAGGTGGAGGGAGCAGTTTCTACCTTAGCTAAGCGTACCACTATCCCGGTGGAGGATAGCTGTGCTTTTTCAGATCCAATGGATAAAAAGTTAGAGGGTTACCTTAAGAAAATGTTTGTTCAACAAGGTTTTATATTGCAACCCCTTGCATGCATTGCGCCGATCACGGCTGCAGCGGCATTCTGGATTGAGTCTCTGGAAGAGAACATTGGTTCAGCAACTCTGGACGACATTACGGACAGGCTTAGAGTCCTTAAACTAGCTAATTCATTCATTTCGGAGGCCGTAGTACATCTTACTAAACTTACGGCGAAGAATTCAGGATTCGCCATTCAGGCACGCAGGGCGCTGTGGCTAAAATCCTGGTCAGCTGATGTTACTTCTAAGTCTAAATTGCTTAATATACCTTTCAAAGGGCAGACCTTATTCGGGCCCGGGTTGAAAGAGATTATCGCTGACATTACAGGAGGTAAAGGCCATGCCCTGCCTCAGGACAAAGCCAAAGCCAAGACTAGACAGTCTAATTTTCGTTCCTTTCGTAATTTCAAAGCAGGAGCAGCATCAACTTCCTCTGCACCAAAACAGGAAGGAGCTGTTGCTCGCTACAGACAAGGCTGGAAACCTAACCAGTCCTGGAACAAGGGCAAGCAGACTAGGAAACCTGCTGCTGCCCCTAAAACAGCATGAATTGAGGGCCCCCGATCCGGGATCGGATCTAGTGGGGGGCAGACTTTCTCTCTTCGCCCAGGCTTGGGCAAGAGATGTTCAGGATCCCTGGGCGCTAGAGATAATATCTCAGGGATACCTTCTGGACTTCAAATACTCTCCTCCAAGAGAGAGATTTCATCTGTCAAGATTGTCAACAATCCAGACAAAGAAAGAGGCGTTTCTACGCTGCGTACAAGAGCTCTTGTTAATGGGAGTAATCCATCCAGTTCCACGATCGGAACAGGGACAGGGGTTTTACTCAAATCTGTTTGTGGTTCCCAAAAAAGAGGGAACTTTCAGACCAATCCTGGACTTAAAGATCCTAAACAAATTCCTAAGAGTTCCATCGTTCAAGATGGAGACTATTCGGACAATTTTACCTATGATCCAAGAGGGTCAGTACATGACCACTGTAGATTTAAAAGATGCTTACCTTCACATATCGATTCACAAAGATCATTATCGGTACCTAAGGTTTGCCTTCCTAGACAGGCATTACCAGTTTGTGGCTCTTCCATTCGGATTGGCTACAGCTCCAAGAATCTTCACAAAGGTTCTGGGTGCTCTTCTGGCGGTACTAAGACCGCGGGGAATCTCGGTAGCTCCATACCTAGACGACATTCTGATACAAGCTTCAAGCTTTCAAACTGCCAAGTCTCATACAGAGTTAGTGCTGGCATTTCTAAGGTCACATGGATGGAAGGTGAACGAAAAGAAAAGTTCACTCGTTCCACTCACAAGAGTTCCCTTCCTGGGGACTCTTATAGATTCTGTAGAAATGAAGATTTACCTGACAGAGGACAGGCTAACAAGACTTCAAAGTGCTTGCCGCACCCTTCATTCCATTCAACACCCGTCAGTGGCTCAATGCATGGAGGTAATCGGCTTAATGGTAGCGGCAATGGACATAGTACCCTTTGCACGCTTACACCTCAGACCACTGCAACTGTGCATGCTAAGTCAGTGGAATGGGGATTACTCAGACTTATCCCCTTCTCTGAATCTGGATCAAGAGACCAGAAATTCTCTTCTATGGTGGCTTTCTCGGCCACATCTGTCCAGGGGGATGCCATTCAGCAGACCAGACTGGACAATTGTAACAACAGACGCCAGCCTTCTAGGTTGGGGTGCCGTCTGGAATTCTCTGAAGGCTCAGGGACAATGGAGTCAGGAGGAGAGTCTCCTGCCAATAAACATTCTGGAATTGAGAGCAGTTCTCAATGCCCTCCTGACTTGGCCCCAGTTGACAACTCGGGGGTTCATCAGGTTTCAGTCGGACAACATCACGACTGTAGCTTACATCAACCATCAGGGAGGGACAAGAAGCTCCCTAGCTATGATGGAAGTATCAAAGATAATTCGCTGGGCAGAGTCTCACTCTTGCCACCTGTCAGCAATCCACATCCCGGGAGTGGAGAACTGGGAGGCGGATTTCTTAAGTCGTCAGACTTTTCATCCGGGGGAGTGGGAACTTCATCCGGAGGTCTTTGCCCAAATACTTCGACGTTGGGGCAAACCAGAGATAGATCTCATGGCGTCTCGACAGAACGCCAAGCTTCCTCGTTACGGGTCCAGATCCAGGGATCCAGGAACAGTCCTGATAGATGCTCTGACAGCACCTTGGGACTTCAGGATGGCTTACGTGTTTCCACCCTTCCCGTTGCTTCCTCGATTGATTGCCAGAATCAAACAAGAGAGAGCATCAGTGATTCTAATAGCACCTGCGTGGCCACGCAGGACTTGGTATGCAGACCTGGTGGACATGTCATCCTGTCCACCTTGGTCTCTACCTCTGAAACAGGACCTTCTGATACAGGGTCCCTTCAAACATCAAAATCTAACTTCTCTGAAGCTGACTGCTTGGAAATTGAACGCTTGATTTTATCAAGACGTGGGTTTTCTGAGTCAGTTATTGATACCTTAATACAGGCTAGGAAACCTGTTACCAGAAAGATTTACCATAAGATATGGCGTAAATACCTATATTGGTGTGAATCCAAAGGTTACTCTTGGAGTAAGGTTAGGATTCCTAGGATATTGTCTTTTCTACAAGACGGTTTAGAAAAGGGTTTATCTGCTAGTTCTTTAAAGGGACAGATCTCAGCTCTGTCCATTCTGTTACACAAACGTCTGTCAGAAGTTCCTGACGTCCAGGCTTTTTGTCAGGCTTTGGCCAGGATTAAGCCTGTGTTTAAAACTGTTGCTCCACCATGGAGTTTAAACCTTGTTCTTAATGTTTTACAGGGCGTTCCGTTTGAACCCCTTCATTCCATTGATATAAAGTTGTTATCTTGGAAAGTTCTATTTTTAATGGCTATTTCCTCGGCTCGAAGAGTCTCTGAATTATCAGCCTTACATTGTGATTCTCCTTATTTGATTTTTCATTCGGATAAGGTAGTCCTGCGTACTAAACCTGGGTTCTTACCTAAGGTAGTTTCTAACAGGAATATCAATCAAGAGATTGTTGTTCCTTCTTTATGCCCAAATCCTTCTTCAAAGAAGGAACGTCTACTGCACAACCTGGATGTAGTCCGTGCTCTAAAATTTTACTTACAGGCAACTAAGGAATTTCGACAAACGTCTTCTCTGTTTGTCATTTACTCTGGGCAGAGGAGAGGTCAAAAAGCTTCCGCTACCTCTCTTTCTTTTTGGCTTCGTAGCATAATTCGTTTAGCTTATGAGACTGCTGGACAGCAGCCTCCTGAAAGAATTACAGCTCATTCTACTAGAGCTGTGGCTTCCACTTGGGCCTTCAAGAATGAGGCCTCTGTTGAACAGATTTGCAAGGCTGCAACTTGGTCTTCGCTTCATACTTTTTCCAAATTTTACAAATTTGACACTTTTGCTTCATCGGAGGCTATTTTTGGGAGAAAGGTTCTTCAGGCAGTGGTTCCTTCTGTATAAAGAGCCTGCCCATCCCTCCCGTCATCCGTGTACTTTTGCTTTGGTATTGGTATCCCAGAAGTAATGATGACCCGTGGACTGATCACACTTAACAGAAGAAAACATAATTTATGCTTACCTGATAAATTCCTTTCTTCTGTAGTGTGATCAGTCCACGGCCCGCCCTGTTTTTAAGGCAGGTAAATAATTTTTAATTTATACTCCAGTCACCACTTCACCCTTGGCTTTTCCTTTCTCGTTGGTCCTTGGTCGAATGACTGGGAGTGACGTAGAGGGGAGGAGCTATATGCAGCTCTGCTGGGTGAATCCTCTTGCACTTCCTGTTGGGGAGGAGTAATATCCCAGAAGTAATGATGACCCGTGGACTGATCACACTACAGAAGAAAGGAATTTATCAGGTAAGCATAAATTATGTTTTTGACCACATCATCCTCTTAATGCATGTTGTCTTACTCCAAGCTGTATAGGCTCGAAAGCCTACTACCAATTAAGCATATTAGGTGATGTGCATCTCTGTAATGAGAAGGGGTGTGGTCTAATGACATCAACACCCTATATCAGATGTGCATAATTATTAGGTAACTTCCTTTCCTTTGGCAAAATGGGTCAAAAGAAGGACTTGACAGGCTCAGAAAAGTCAAAAATAGTGAAATATCTTGCAGAGGGATACAGCACTCTTAAAATTGCAAAGCTTCTGAAGCGTGATCATCAAACAATCAAGCGTTTCATTCAAAATAGTCAACAGGGTCGCAAGAAGCGTGTGGAAAAACCAAGGCGCAAAATAACTGCCCATGAACTGAGAAAAGTCAAGCGTGCAGCTGCCAAGATGCCACTTGCCACCAGTTTGGCCATATTTCAGAGCTGCAACATCACTGGAGTGCCCAAAAGCACAAGGTGTGCAATACTCAGAGACATGGCCAAGGTAAGAAAGGCTGAAAGACGACCACCACTGAACAAGACACACAAGCTGAAACGTCAAGACTGGGCCAAGAAATATCTCAAGACTGATTTTTCTAAGGTTTTATGGACTGATGAAATGAGAGTGAGTCTTGATGGGCCAGATGGATGGGCCCGTGGCTGGATTGGTAAAGGGCAGAGGGCTCCAGTCCAACTCTGACGCCAGCAAGGTGGAGGTGGAGTACTGGTTTGGGCTGGTATCATCAAAGATGAGCTTGTGGGGCCTTTTCGGGTTGAGGATGGAGTCAAGCTCAACTCCCAGTCCTACTGCCAGTTTCTTGAAGACACCTTCTTCAAGCAGTGGTACAGGAAGAAGTCTGCATCCTTCAAGAAAAACATGATTTTCATTCAGGACAATGCTCCATCACATGCGTCCAAGTACTCCACAGCGTGGCTGGCAAGAAAGGGTATAAAAGAAGAAAATCTAATGACATGGCCTCCTTGTTCACCTGATCTGAACCCCATTGAGAACCTGTGGTCCATCATCAAATGTGAGATTTACAAGGAGGGAAAACAGTACACCTCTCTGAACAGTGTCTGGGAGGCTGTGGTTGCTGCTGCACGCAATGTTGATGGTGAACAGATCAAAACACTGACAGAATCACTGGATGGCAGGCTTTTGAGTGTCCTTGCAAAGAAAGGTGGCTATATTGGTCACTGATTTGTTTTTGTTTTGTTTTTGAATGTCAGAAATGTATATTTGTGAATGTTGAGATGCTATATTGGTTTCACTGGTAAAAATAAATAATTGAAATGGGTATATATTTGTTTTTTGTTAAGTTGCCTAATAATTATGCACAGTAATAGTCACCTGCACACACAGATATCCCCCTAAAATAGCTATAACTAAAAACAAACTAAAAACTACTTCCAAAACTATTCAGCTTTGATATTAATGAGTTTTTTGGGTTCATTGAGAACATGGTTGTTGTTAAATAATAAAATTAATCCTCAAAAATACAACTTGCCTAAAAATTCTGCACTCCCTGTATACTTCCATTATCAAAACGTGCACATTCCTTTTATATGCACACTTTCTGAGGCTCCAGCATTTTGTGATTGGCCGGTGGCTGTCACATGAGCTTTAAAATTTGCTAGAAAATATTCTATTGCTCTAAAATTCAAAGAAAGTGCTATTGCATTGTCTTTTTAAAGTATATTTATCTATTATGCAATTCTACTCTTTTAAGTGGTCTTTTAAGGCTTTGTTTTTAAATCACCCTACACGTTTATTCTGTTTTGCTTATCTGAAGATACCATATAAAAAATCTAACTATTTGTGTGGGTCAATAAATCTTTAGCATTTGATAATTCTTTAGCTTTACTTGGTACCTGGTTTCTATGCACTATTTAAAAATAGATTCCGCTTCTTCCTAAGCTTGAAGCAATTAGGCTGATTTATATAGCTAAAATGAAATAAAAAATTCAGATTGTTGCATTTTCCATTCTTTGTTAGAAGTTAGCAAGCTTACAATAATTTTCTTTATGGCATGTTTAATTATATATCATCCAGGGGATTTTTTCCTGTCTGGCATAAACTGCACAAATCAGTAGAGCTATGAAATTTATGAAGACGAGAGAAAATTAAAATTAATATTTTAACATTCTAAAATGTTTATTGGTTTATGCATAATTATTGAAGATAACGTGAGTTTCAATAATATATAAATGGCACTTCATTAAATGTTATTAATCCCATCCTAGAATTGATTTTCTTTTATAAAATATTTATGTTAACATTAACATTGACCTAAAATACAAAGTACATAAAACTGACAAATGTAACAATAAATACCAACAATGAACAAGACGTGTTTCTATGACAAGCAGACCACTCCATCCATTTAATGATTTTAATTTTATTAAACAAACATTGCAAATATCCTCCTTTACCACATTCATCAAACATAAACGGTTCTCCTCCATAATAATGTCTCAGAGAACAAAGATAAACTATATGTTCAATTGTTTCTAATAGCCACTTATTCATGTTTATAAAGGTCAGCCAATAAAAAAAAAACAAAATCAAAAGGAAAAATCGTAAAGGGATATGAAACAGTGATCCTTGGGTAAAAACAAATATGTTAAATCAAAATAAACCTAAAAAGAAACAGATTGTGTAACAAAATGCACACAATTGTTTTCTTGCATAATGAGCACTTAGAAATTCTCAGTGTAGCCCTGCACCCAGTGTGATATGGGAGCTGACATCTTTGAAACCTAGGTTATATTTTGACTGATTTAGGCATGAGCAAATCTGAATCACTGTTATCTAGTCTATTCACTTAATAGTCTAGACAATTTATGACATCAGCCTAAGATAAACCTTCCTGCAGAGGCCCCTCCTCCAAGTAAGGGTGTGACAGGTAGTAAAGGAAACTGCATAAATATAGCGGGGGAAAATAAAATAAAAGGTAAAACATATTTAAATAGATAAATAATACATACTGCAATTATTTCTATTAAGTGTAAGACACAGCTTAGTGCTTTTTATTTTAACAATGAAGCAGACTGTTTAACATCATCAGCAAAAGAAAGCTTCTCACTGTATTCTAAGACACTTTGACACCCTTCTCAAACACACACTACATAATTGTTAAAAAAAAAAAACAACAACTGAGACATTTTCACCCAATCAGGTCATGTTATAACTATAACTTAAAGGGCCACTAATGTAAAAATGATAGTTTCATGATTCAGGTACAGCATGCAATTTAAAAAAAAACTTTCCTATATACTTCCATTATCAAAACGTGCCCATTCCTTTTATATGCGCACTTTCTGAGGCTCCAGCATTTTGTGATTGGCCGGTGGCTGTCACATGAGCTTTAAAATTTGCTAGAAAATATTCTATTGCTCTCAAATTCAAAGAAAGTGCTATTGCATTGTCTTTTTAAAGTATATTTATCTATTATGCAATTCTACTCTTTTAAGTGGTCTTTTAAGGCTTTGTTTTTAAATCACCCTACACGTTTGTTCTGTTTTGCTTATCTGTAGATACCATATAAAAAATCTAACTATTTGTGTGGGTCAATAAATCTTTAGCATTTGATAATTCTTTAGCTTTACTTGGTACCTGGTTTCTATGCACTATTTAAAAATAGATTCCGCTTCTTCCTAAGCTTGAAGCAATTAGGCTGATTTATATAGCTAAAATGAAATAAAAAATTCAGATTGTTGCATTTTCCATTCTTTGTTAGAAGTTAGCAAGCTTACAATAATTTTCTTTATGGCATGTTTAATTATATATCATCCAGGGGATTTTTTCCTGTCTGGCATAAACTGCACAAATCAGTAGAGCTATGAAATTTTTGAAGACGAAAGAAAATTAAAATTAATATTTTAACATTCTAAAATGTTTATTGGTTTATGCATAATTATTGTAGATAACGTGAGTTTCAATAATATATAAATGGCAATTCATTAAATGTTATTAATCCCATCCTAGAATTGATTTTCTTTTATAAAATATTTATGTTAACATTAACATTGACCTAAAATACAAAGTACATAAAACTGACAAATGTAACAATAAATACCAACAATGAACAAGAAGTGTTTCTATGACAAGCAGACCACTCCATCCATTTAATGATTTTAATTTTATTAAACAAACATTGCAAATATCCTCCTTTACCACATTCATCAAACATAAACGGTTCTCCTCCATAATAATGTCTCAGAGAACAAAGATAAACTATATGTTCAATTGTTTCTAATAGCCACTTATTCATGTTTATAAGGGTCAGCCAATAAAAAATAAAAAAAAATAAAAAGGAAAAATCGTAAAGGGATATGAAACAGTGATCCTTGGGTAAAAACAAATATGTTAAATCAAAATAAACATAAAAAGAAACAGATTGTGTAACAAAATGCACCCAATTGTTTTCTTGCATAATGAGCACTTAGAAATTCTCAGTGTAGCCCTGCACCCAGTGTGATATGGGAGCTGACATCTTTGAAACCTAGGTTATATTTTGACTGATTTAGGCATGAGCAAGTCTGAATCACTGTTATCTAGTCTATTCACTTAATAGTCTAGACAATTTATGACATCAGCCTAAGATAAACCTTCCTGCAGAGGCCCCTCCTCCAAGTAAGGGTGTGACAGGTAGTAAAGGAAACTGCATAAATATAGCGGGGGAAAATAAAATAAAAGGTAAAACATATTTAAATAGATAAATAATACATACTGCAATTATTTCTATTAAGTGTAAGACACAGCTAAGTGCTTTTTATTATAACAATGAAGCAGACTGTTTAACATCATCAGCAAAAGAAAGATTATCACTGTATTCTAAGACACTTTGACACCCTTCTCAAACACACACTACAAAATTGTTAAAAAAAAAACCAACAACTGAGAAATACTGAAAAAACATGTACAAGCTTTTTTGGTCACTGCTTTAAATTGAGTGATTCTCAGTACAGGCACTATATTAAGACTCTTGTGGGACCTAAGCGGACATACTTTCCCCAACTTGACCTTTAAATTATAGTAAATACAGTATATGCACAATAGTCTGGCCTTATGATTTGGATCACAAACATATTTTAAAATGTAATGATGATTAGAGTTTTCTTGGTTAGTTATGTTATCTAGATCAGCGGTCGCTGACACCATCAAGCAGGAATTAATTCCAATTATCCTAATTCTTTGAAGGTATAATCTAGATTTTATTAAAGACACAGAGACGAGTATTTTGCATATCTTTCTTTACTACTCATATGCAGCCTTTTAAAGTAAAACATAACATATATTGAAAAAACAGTAAGAAGCTAACATGAGAGCTACTTATAATAAACAAGAAAAAAGCAGCCAATCAGAGAAGAGAATTGACTATAAACTGACCCATATACTGTCAAACCTCCTCTTTCTTAACTGATGCTCACAAAGAACATAATATTAATAAACATGAAAAGTCCAACAAGTCCAAAACAGCACAGAATCACAAAAGCCAACGAAATTAAGAATTTATTGAAGAATTTCTTAGAACTGATGAAATTGATTGAAGAAATCAAAAAAGTCCAGGTTCCTTTTGAAGAAAGGTGGTTCTCTTGAAACAAAGGTTTAAATCCAGATATAAGGAACGGATTGCATTCAGATGGAAACTGTTAAAGACAAAAAATTATTAATAATTTATATTAATCAAAATAGGGAGGGATATAACAACATATCTGAGGTGGGAAATACTCGTCTCTGTGTCTTTAATAAAATCTAGATTATACCTTCAAAGAATTAGGATAATCGGAATTTTATTACAAGACCAGAGACTCATATTTTGCAAGTTTAAAGCTTATTAGAAAAATAATTATTAAAATAAATTAAGAGAGGCATGTTGAATGGGTCTGAAATAGAATTGCTTAAAAGTGGAATCCGAAGACCAATCTGCCGCACTCAAAATTTGTTGAAGAGGGGCAGATTTTAGAAAGGCCTTCGAGGCAGCCGAACCTCTAACAGAATGAGCTGTAAAAGAGATATCGATACCAGCTTCTTTCATGACCCATTTAACCCATCTCGCAATGGAAGTAGATGTAATAGGAGCATGAGGAGGAGCAAAAGAAATTAAAAGTTGATTGACAGAGGGTTTCCTGAAAGTCAGTTCTAGATTCATAAGATTTCAAAAATTCAACCACACAGAGGGAAGGTTCAGAAGGAAGATAAGGATAGAAAATGGAGGTAGAAAGAGTTTTAGTTCTACGGGAAAGAAAAAAGGTAACTCCTTCAGGGGAAAAACGTTTAGAATTCCAATCTAAAGCTTTAACATCAGAAACTCTTCTAAAAGAAATTAAGCAGAGAAGGGTAGCAAGCTTTGCAGAAAGTTGTTTTAGGGATAAAGAAATATTATCAGGCCAAGATTTAAAAAGGGAAAAAATTAAATCTACGTCCCAGAAAAATTCATGTTTACGAACCGGAGGACGTTTCAATCTGATAGCTTTGAGAACCCTACAAATTAGAGGATGTTTGCCTACAGAAAAGTTATTAATTAGATTATGTCATGCAGAAATAGCTGAAGATGAATATTAATAGTTCTGTAAGCAAGACCTGAATCAAAAACATGAGACAGGTAATTGATAATTTCAGTTACATCTGAAGAAAAGGGATCCAAGTTTCTATGCAAGCACCAGCAAGACCATTTAGACCATGCTGCGAAGTAGCATCTACGAGTTCCTGGGGCCCAGGAATCCTGGATGAGAGACTTAGCTCCCTCCGAAAGGCCTCGGAGGGACCAGGGTCCCCTGAGATTGTCCATGCTACTAGGAGAAGAGAACCTTGGAGAACTAGGCTGTGACAATTGCCCTCTAGATTCATGAGGAGATAGGGTGGAGGAGGAAACAGAATCGGGAGATTGATGGACATCTCCAGGAGAGAGGGGTACCACGATTGAGTCAGCCAAAAGGGGGTCACAATCGTTAAATGAAGAAGATCCCTGCGAACAGTTGAAATTGTCATCGGAATCATTGAAAAAAGGAGGGAAAGCGTAAGCTCTCTGAGGAGGCCAAGGATGGAGAAAAGCATCTATGGCCGCTGCCTCCAGATCCGGATGCCAGCTGAAATGCAGACGAATGTGAAAATTGGTCCTGGATGCAAAAAGATCCAAACAAAAGGGACCCCTGAGAGATTGGAGAGTGAGAAAAATACTCCTGTCCAATTTCCAGTCGCTGAAATCCGTCAAATGATGAGATCCCCCATCCGCAGCTGAATTTGATTGACCTGGAATATATTCTGCTTTGATAGAAATATTCCAGCCCAAACAAAGATGAATTAACTCTTTGGTTATATTGGACAAATCTCTGGATTTGGTGCCTTCCAAACGATTGAGATACCTCACCGCCAATATGTTGTCCATACGCAGGAGAATAGAAACTGGAGAAGAAAACTTGGCAAAACTTTTGACTGCAAACGAGCCAGCCAATAATTCTAAACAACTGATATGAAATCGTTTCTCTTCCAGGGTCCATTTGCCACCTGTGATGGAGGGACCACAACGAGCTCCCCAGCCTGAAAGTCTGGCGTCGGATTCGATAATGAAATCTGGAATCTTGCCAAAAATGGCTCTTCCATTCCAGGCTTCTAAATGAGAAAGCCACCAGAAAAGTTCGTCTTTGGCTTCTGAAGAAAGAGGAATCAAATGAGAGTAAGAAAAACCTTTTCTCAAATGAAGAATTTTTAATCTTTGGAGTTCGCGATAATGTAATGGAGCGGGGAATATAGCCTGAATAGAGGATGAAAGTAACCCTACTATCCTGGCTATAGTCCTGATAGGAATTGAATCTTTGGATAAAGTTTTCAAAATTTCTTTCTTGATGTTCTTCACTTTGTCTGAAGGAAGACTCAAGGTAGAGAGGACTGTATCTATCTAGAATCCTAGGAAAATCAAAGATTTGGTAGGGAGAAGAATTGACATCTGTTTGTTCACAATAAAACATAGAGATTCTAATAAGGAAATAGTTGAAGAAAGGTGATAATGAAGAGATAAGAAATCTTGATCCATAATTAAAATGTCATCCAATTATATTATTGAACGGACACCCCGAAGTCTCAGCCAAGCTACCACGGGTTTTAATAACTTGGTGAAAATCCAAGAAACGGAGGACAGACCAAAAGGAAGGCAGGTAAAATTCCAAAATTGGTCTTTCCAACCGAAAGTCAAATATTTCCAATGCTCTTGGGCGATTGGAACCGTCAAATACGCGTCTGTGAGATCTAGACAAACTAACCAATCGTTTTCTCTCAGACATTCTCTTAAAAGATGAATGCCCTCCATCTTGAAATGATGGTAAGTCACATAGGCGTTTAAGGATTTTAAGTCTGAATTGATTGTTTTTCTTTTTGACCAGAAATAGGTTGCTTAAATAAGCATTGTGAGGATAAAGAGCTGGTAAAATTGCTCTTTTGGAAAAGAGTGTTGAGATTTCATTTTGAACAAGAAGTTCGTCGCTTTTGAAAAAATGGATAGGTTGAGGAAGTTTTATTTGAATAGGTTGAGAAACGAATTCTATGTGAATGCCTGAAACTGCTTGAAGAATCCAAGGGTCTGAGGTGATTGAAACCCAATTTTGGGCAAACAATGCGATTCTGCCACCAATTCTGTCTGGGGAATAAAGAGCATGAGGAGGAAATAATGTACTTACCTGGAGCTTGTCTTGGTCTTGTTCTGCCCCTGAAACTTCTTTGATTCCATCGGCGTCCTCTTGAAGGGAAAAAAGAGGAAGTTGAGGGTTCTTGGAAGTTCCGCTGATAATGTGACTGGAATTGGGAAGGATAGTGGGATTGATGTGCTTGGAAGTAATGAGACCTGGATATAAATGGCTGTCGGCCGGGAAAGCGGCCTCTGCCTCTCCCGGCCCTGTTGGAGAAATTCTGAGATGGATAAAAAAAATTCTTAACTGAAGTTTTAACCTTATTCAGGTTAGAAAAGGTGTTGACATATTGATTCAACTCCTTTAAATAAGATTCTCCAAAAAGAAGACCATTATTATCTGAAGCAATACTGTTAGAAGCAAAGTCACATATTTTTGGGTCAATCTTTCAGAGAATATTATGTTGTCTCTCAAGAGACATGGCAGAGTTGGTATTACCCACAAAACAAATGAGTCTTTGGACCCATTCTCTAACCACAAAAGGATCCAATGGTGAATTTTCAGCAACTCCCATTTCAGATAATTCAAACAATTTGGTTAAGGGACCTACAGTATCCAGAAGCTTATCTTGACAGATCTCCCATGATCTGTCTATACCCTTTTTTTATTTATACCCTGGGGCTCCAATAAATTTTAAAACTTTGGGGTCAACTTCGGGAGTGAGGGCAGCATTTTTTGGAAGAAGGGGGCGAGGGCATTCTGCTCTCATTTTATTTCTAGCTTGTTTCTTTAGGGGTTTGCGTAGCTGTAAATCAATAAACTTAGCATCATCAATAGAAGGACACCATTCCGATGAACGGGGATGGTGTAACTCATCTGGACTAAATCTCGGGTTACCAAGAAAATCCAAAAATTCATTTTCCTCTTCCTCATTAAAAAGTTTTAAAAACTTAGTCATTTTTTTGTGTTTTTTGGCAGCTGGAGAATAATTAGAATCATCTGAGTTATTGAATGAATCAGAATTAATGTCAGTGTAATTATCTTCATCTGAAGAATTAGAATTAGAGGAAGGGATTTTATCAATATTTTTGACTTTAGATTTTGATTTTGACATTACAATAGAATCCCCCATTTGAGTACGCTTGGGGTGCAGGGTCCGTTTAACAGCTGTTTTAGTTCCTTTGCTGTGAGGAAAAGAGTCAGAAAGTAACTGACGAGATTTAACAATTAACTTCTTGCTTGCTTGAACAGCAATAGATGGATTCTTTCTTTTTAAAGACTTTTTTGAATCCTTAATTCCCATTAAAGTGGTCATTTTATTCAACAATTTACTCATTGAAGAATCTATCATAACTTGCACAGAATGTCCAGTTAAAGGATTACCCCCTTCAGGAATTTCAGACATAATAAAATAGAAATGAACAATTTATTAAAATAAATTATATAGGTAAAATACTTAAAATCCAGCTGATAATAAATAGAATAATGTAATCAACTATATATAGATGTTGCAATAAAAAGTTAGGTAAATAAGTTGGTTAATAAAATAAGTTTACCACAAAAAAACTAATAAACTAAGTGAAAAATTAAACTAAAGTATGGATTTACACTGTAATTAAATTTTCTGGCCACAAGATGGCAACGGAGGCAAGTTTGAGGAAAAAAGAAACAACCGTAATGGGGACAGTGTTGCTAGTGAGGCACCGGAGCTGAACTGAGGCGTCTCTCCCACACGTCAGGCAAGAGTGCGGGAAGAGAGCCTCAGGACAGCCCCCAAAATGGCGGCACCGACGCGCACAGTTGAAGAGAAGAGGAAATGGACACTAAGGGAGAGATAATGTAAAAGCGGTAAGAGAGACCGCAACACGAAACCAATGATTTGAAAGTGTTAGAGGGGATAGAAAAATGGAGGGGTGGAAAAAACGGAGGTAAAACAAAAAAAAGTTTGAAACAAGGGAAAGAGAAAAAAACGGAATAAATAAACGAATAGAAAAACGCACAAAATGAGAAAAATATATGAAAAAAGGCTACAAAGAAAAAACGCACAAAGGAGGGGTGTGTTAATGCAAAGAAAAACAATATTATAATAATAATAAAACACAAAACTTTATTTGAAAAATATAATATAATAATACACTATGAGCACTTATCTTATTGATGAGCAGCAAAAGAAAGAGGAGGTTTGACAGTATATGGGTCAGTTTATAGTCAATTCTCTTCTCTGATTGGCTGCTTTTTTCTTGTTTATTATAAGTAGCTCTCATGTTAGCTTCTTATTGTTTTTTCAATATATGTTATGTTTTACTTTAAAAGGCTGCATATAAGTAGTAAAGAAAGATATGCAAAATAGGAGTGATGCAACTCCCTACAGTGCCTGGCTTCACATCAGTGAAAACCAATGGAGGAGGAGTAAATTACGATCTCCCTACGCACGTTGCGTAGTACTGCACAACTTGCGTAGCTAGATTGTATTTATAATTCCTCCCGCCCCCTGCTCTGCTCAGAGGAAGATGTTTCCATTCTAAAGCCAGCAGACATTGGTATAGTCTTGGCTTGAATTAGTGGAATGAAAGTATAACAAAAAGGAAAATCGTAAAAAAAAAATTCTCTCTTATATTTTATTTATTTTCTTCCGTTTACCTGTCTCTTTGTAGAACTTTTCCTAATTCCTTCAGATAAACTTACATTACTATTTGTATTCCTCCCCTCCATCTTCTTTTTTTTATTAAATATTAATTATTTTTCATTCTAATAAGTTTATCCCACCTGAATTCCAGTAATTACCATCCAGCAGATCAGCCATATCCCCCCAGTATTAAAGTAATTGCCAGTAACATCAGTCGTGGTTAGTTCACATCCATATTGAGAGCTTTCTGATATAAACTTAATTTATGACTCCAATGTCTGTCCATGATCATACGTAGTTTTGAATAATTCCTAACTGGGGAGGTAACTTGGAAGTCTTGTGGTCCTTTTAAACATAATTCTTTTTTCCCCACATTCTGCCTCTCTGTTTCCAGCTCATAAGTTGGCACTCACCCTTCATTTGTCATTTGGAAGTATTCTCTCAGTTCTGTCATTCAATTAGTTAATTCCAAAAAATAATTCTTAAAAATGTGTAAATATATAAATAATGTAAACTTAGTTATGGTTATACTAGTTATGTACAGTATGTGTGTATGTATATATATATATATATATATATATATATATATATATACACACACACACATTATAGAGGTTTGTACCTTTTTAAAAAAATTAATGTTAGTAGTCCACGGAATTCAAAATTGTGAGTTTAGTGGTCACTGAGGTCCGAAAGGTTGGTGACCCCTGATCTAGATGGTTCTTGACTGTGTGAACATCACAAATGTATTGTAACCTTTGCTTGTAATGCACTGGTATAAATAAACAAAAATGCATCTCAAGTTAAAGGGACAACAATGGAATCCACATGGTTGCATTTCCATTTTTAATAGAAGTTAGCGCTGCGGAATCTGTTGGCGCTCTACAAATAACCGATAATAATAATAATAAGTACTTTTGTAATAAACCTGTATTACCAAAAAAGCTTCTAATAAAAGCAAAAGCTGTTTCAAAAGTGTATTCAAGTATGCATACGCTGTCGGCATTTAACATTGCACAAGCATTTCTTGAGAAATGCTGGTGCAAAGCCGCCCCCTGCACATTTGTGGCCAATCGGCCGCTAGCAGGGGGTGTAAATAATCCTGATCGTATCAAATTGGGATGATTTCAGTCAAGGAGCAGCGGTCTTACTACCAATGCTTCTTAACATAGATTTCTGGCGTACCTGAAACCTCAGGCGGACACAGCAGCACCAGTGTGTATAGGGTAAACTTGTTGCTGATAGAACATTGATTTTGTACATCTTTAAATTGATATTTTGCTATTCATTAAATATATTTGCCAGCAATTTAAATGCTAAAATACTGGTTGAAATTTTGTTCATGTAGTCATCTTTACAATTTTACAAGAGCTTCAACAGACACAAAATTATGCACTGTGGCAAAAGGAGCCATTTGTAGCTGCTCGTCAGTCTGAACGATGCTGCATACTAAGGTCTAAAATTAATTTCTTCTTTAAAACATCCCAGGATTATAGTCACAAACATGAACAGCCGTAAGCATAAAATGAGTTTGGACATAATATCTAAACACGAAAAAGAGAATCTCAATCAAACTGCCTGACCTTGATTTTCTAAAATGGATTGCTCCAGCAGGCAACTAAATAATGCATACATTCTTCAGAGCATGAAATACAGAAAAGTGAAAACTGAACCAACTGTTATTAGGAAACAATTTTGTAATAGGAAAGAATGATTTGTGCTATAGAACCTGGCTGGCATCCAACAGTGCAAACCGAATTAGAGTTATACTGAAAGCTTATAGACTCAGTGCTATTTTCTTTATTTCAGAGCCAGTTTTTGTGTTGCTTATTAGTTCTAAAAATATTTTATTTCCTTAAAAGTACATTTGATGCCAAGAAAATGTGTGCTACTTGTAGATTATATTTACACAGTCACGCAGAAATAATTTACAGGATCTTGCTGTTTGCTAGGGGAGCACATGATTGAATGTCTAATACTCTGTAGTTCTTTTCTTTCTTTTTTTCGCAACTGACCATCCTATTTAATGGTTTTTACACAGGCTTAAAAACTTAGCAAAACATAAAAGAGGTATCAGAGGTTATTAAAACAATCAAAAATGTTATTTATTGAGTTTTTTCTCTTAAACATACAGTATCACACATACACTTACTCTTCTATTTAATGGACCATTAAACTTGACATTTTAACAACATATAAAATGTTTCATTATTGCAAGTGAAACATTATTGCAATGTACATTTATTTTGCAGCATTTTATTCTAAAATGCATTTAAAAATTGTACTTGCTTCACTTTCTCCCAGGGAGGCTTGGGTTAATAATTTTTGGCAATTTATGTGAGCTTTTCTTTTCTTTTCCCTCACTCCCTAAGCTTCTGTGGTGTCACATGCTTTAAAAGGGGGATTATCAGTTTTACATCAACAATCATGATAGAAAATAATTCTTTGCCGTAGTAACTATTGTTAGTTGTTGCTAAACCTCCTTAAAGGAATACAAGAGACCAGGCTACCCAGTCTGCACATGTGCACACAGAGTTTGTGCTATATCTGAATATTAGTTGTGCAGGGGTTCTTTTGACAGGGAAATCAGTGGAAAGAATAAACATAAAACAATATAGTGATGCTGCAGTTTTCATTGCAAAATTATTCTTATATATGAGGTTTATAATCATGCAGTTTACAATTTGTGTTTAATGTTCCTTTAATCTTTTTTCCCAATACTATAGCTGAAGTTGAAATATCTTACATAATTATTTTCAGCAGTTTTTTTCACATTTACACACTAATTATTGCAAACACTGGTTTGGAGACAGATTTAAAAAAGTAATTTGATACAGCTAAGTAGAGGCAGTGCATAAAGCTCCAATTATTGATCCCTACAATTACTGTAAGCCACTGGTATTAAAACCTGTCACCAGGCCTCCCTAACAGGCCAGATTTTGAGGATATCTGAACTAGAGCACATGCGAAACAAACAGCTGATTAGTAAACATGCGGCTAGATTACGAGTTTTGCGTTATAGAGAAAAAGCAGCGTTATCAGGTTATAACGCTGCTCTTTCACTACCGCTGGTATTACGAGTCTTGCAGATTTACGTATAGTCTATTTTCAATGGGACTTCCATAGCGCCGGTATTACGAGCTTGTCCTGGGAGGCCAAAAAGTGAGCGGTACACCCTATCCCATCAAGATTTGTACCGCATTTTAAAGTCAGTAGTTTTGAGTTTTACACTACAAAGCAGTAGCATAAAACTCGTAACTAAAGTGCTAAAAAGTACACTAACACCCATAAACTACCTATTAACCCCTAAACCGAGGCCCTCCAGCATCGCAAACACTAAAATAAAATTATTGACCCCTAATCTGCCGCTCCCGATATCGCCGCCATTATAAACATATTAACCCCTAAACCGCTGCACTCCCCCCTCGCAAACATTAGTTAAATATTATTAACCCCTAATCTGCCGTCCCTAACATCGCCGCCAGCTACATACATTTATTAACCCCTAATCTGCTGCCCCCAACGTCGCCGCCACTATATTATATTTATTAACCCCTAAATCTAAGTCTAACCCTAGCACCCCCTAACTTTAATATAATTAAAATAAATCTAAATAAAACCTACTATTAATAACTAAATAATTCCTATTTAAAACTAAATACTTACTTGTAAAATAAACCCTAAGCTAGCTACAATATAACTAATAGTTACATTGTAGCTAGCTTAGGGTTTATTTTTATTTTACAGGCAAGTTTGTATTTATTTTAACTATGCAGAATAGTTACTAAATAGTTATGAACTATTGAATAACTACCTAGCTAAAATAAATACAAATTGACCTGTAAAATAAATCCTAACCTGTCTTACACTAACACCTAACCTAACCCTACAATTAAAAAAATTCCCTAAATTAAATACAATTAACTAAATTCAATAAAATTAGCTCAATTACAAAAAAAACAAACACTGAATTACAGAAAATAAAAAACAAATTACAAGTTTTTTAAACTAATTTCACCTGGGGGGCGGAGCCAACAGCGTACAAGAGAGGTCGCAAGTTTTCAGAGCTCCGGAGTAGCTTTTGCTAATAAGGATCTAAGATTGGATTTTACCTCACTACTAGTGTGTATTTTAAGTAGATTGCCTTTCTAAAGCCTCATCCAATATTTGGAGGACGTTCGTTCTAGCTGTTGGGGCACGAATTGTGTACTAGAGCTGAGAGTCTTCTCCCAAAGATCTCACAAGTGGCGGACATTTTATCTCCCTCGTGGGAGCACAGTTGCTGCAATGAATACCCGCTTGATACTCGCCGAAATTAGAAGGCTCTATCCTACCATAGAAACACACTTTTTGCAACCTCAAATAGCTTCATTGATCTGGAGGAGGACTGTGGACTTGCGAAGGCGAGGTTTCTGGACTCGGCTGAGGTGGACACTGCTGAGGGGGTTGCTTTGGGGCCCCAGCATCCCCCAAGTACTCCTAACTGTAAATCGACTGAGGCAGAGACACATCCTAAGACTGACGTGACCAACGCTAAGACCACACTACCTGAAGCATTCTCCAAAAGTCAAACAAGAGCGGATCTCATTCACACAGACCACGGGTCTCAGGAAACCCTCAAAGGTTGTGAAGTTCCTAGCAATGCTCACCATCAGGCCGCCTTCAATACCACTCCAATGGCTTTACACTTCAGGATGGCAACACGTCAACTCCCTCCTGCTCACAGACAAAGTTGTCTACCTTATTCTTTCTGGCATCCCACCCTTGAGATGCACGCTGTGAAGGAACACTGTGAGATTAGAGGACAGATGGCTAGGGCGGGTATCGGGTAGACAAGACAGGCTACCTTCTATGCCGACAGACTTGGCAGTATTACAGCAGTCCCTAAACAAACTTTCACATCGGACAGCTCTCCCATAGACCTCCCCTGAACCTCCTTACTATCACTATCCTGTTTTGCACCCAGGGACTAGATGATGTCTATTAGATCTCAGGACCCGTGCACTAAGACATGTTAACGTAAGGCTCTGCCATATTTCACTCTATACCTCTTGGTCTCAATCAAACTTCGTGACCTAAAAACCTTAAATACATCTATAGTAAGGAGCTGGAACTTAGAGGCAGTGCTAAAACTCTCATATTCAGTTTTTTAGTTTTTCCCTTTAGATAGCTGTTTTAGCACCAATGTTGTTACATATGTAAAGTGTTTTCAGTTATGAAGGACATGTGTAATCTCTGTTACCCTGATTGTGTTTTTTGTCTGCGTTTAATGACAATTCCTCTGGCTAATGTTAATTCTCACTCAGAGATCTAATGTACTAACCTATTCATCTGTGGAAGTGATTACAACTGGCACAGGGGGACATATTGTATAGCAACAGGATGTTTGTTATGTTACTTGAGTGGGCTGGACCCATGCTAACACTTTTATTTTAGGCATCCTGATCTTATACCATTGATGTTTATCCTGATATGCTTCCCCAAGCAACTATTTAATATATCAATTGTATTGTTGGAATCCTCCTGCCAGACCATATGTATTAGTCCTGTGCATATAGCTTCTCATACCGTTCACATTTGCTGTTTACTCAGTTATGTCTCCTTGAGCGACTCTCTCACAAAACACGTCCAAGAGGTATTAGATGCTCTTTTAGGGAGTAACTGTTCTGATATACATAACACACCATTTTTAGTGTTAGAATTTTATTCTATTAGTTTTGATATTCACCTACTATGTTTGGAGAGCCTTTGTATTAATATCAACCCTGTTGGGTTTTAAATATGTAACCAATATGTCACCTCTAGTTGCTGCTAAGTTTTAATCCTTTACCATATTTGACGTACAGGGAGTTATTTAAAAGGTTCAATGAACACGTATTATTCTGGTCCTCATTAGGCGATCTCATAGTAACCGCTATATGTTTGAGCCATTAATACAAGGAATTTATTTGTAGTATTTTACTCTATATGTGCTAGCTCTATATATATAGTCTACTGACTATTTTACCTTACTCTTTTGGTTGAGACCTGTCTTATCTCCCTAACGTTACTACACCACGTTTTCACGGTCTCCTACGCTATATATTTTATTCATTGTGTTCAGCCTACCACTTCCCCCCCATAGTGGATTATACCTCCTAATTTAACTCTGCAGCTTCTCTTGCCTATGCCGCACCCTTATTATTGTTCCACCTATTCATCCCACCATATTATTTACAGACTAGAATGATTCATAATTATCCATAATCCTACAGTACAAAAACGTAAAAAATAAGAGTTTTTTTCAATTAGGGTCCATGAGTGGCCCTTTTCAATTCATGGTAACCTACTTTATATTCTGTTCATGGCAATCCCATGTGGCCCAATAGGGGTCGCTCACATTATATAGTGGGTGTTCAGCTAACAAGGCAATTATTGTGTACTATGGAAAAGCATTCTGTCATTCAACTATATTGTTTATTTATCTGGTTTATGTTTGCAGCTTATTCTGTAATACTCTTTTATTCTTTATATTATGTATTGACAATTACTAAGTGTTTGTCTTTACAAAAAAAACCTCAATAAAAAATATAAAAAAAAACAAAAAAAAAAACTAATTTCACCTAATCTAATAACCCTATCAAAATAAAAAAGCCCACCCAAAATAATAAAAAACCCTAGCCTAAACTAAACTACCAATAGCCCTTAAAAGGGCCTTTTGCAGGGCATTGCCCCAAATAAATCAGCTCTTTTACCTGTAAAAAAAATTACATACAACCCCCCCAACAGTAAAACCCACCACCCACATAACCAAACCCCAAATAAAACCCTAACTAAAAAAACCTAAGATCCCCATTGCCCTGAAAAGGGCATTTGGATGGGCATTGCCCTTTAAATGGCATTTAGCTCTATTGCTGCCCAAAGCCCTAACCTAAAAATAAAACCCACCCAATACACCCTTAAAAAAACCTAACACTAACCCCCTGAAGATCCACTTACAGTTTTGAAGAGCTGACATCCATCCTCAACAAAGCCAGGAGAAGTCCTCATCGAAGCGGCAAGAAGTCCTCAACGAAGCCAGGTGAAGTCTTCATCCAAGCCGGGAGAAGTGGTCCTCCAGACGGGCAGAAGTCTTCATCCAGACGGCATCTTCTATCTTCATCCATCCGGCGCAGAGCGGGTCCATCTTCAAGACATCCGGCGCGGAGCATCCTCTTCCAACGATGACTACCCGACGAATGAAGGTACCTTTAAGTGACGTCATCCAAGATGGCATCCCTTAGATTCCGATTGGCTGATAGAATTCTATCAGCCAATCGAAATTAAGGTTGAAAAAATCCTATTGGCTGATCCAATCAGCCAATAGAATTGAGCTTGCATTCTATTGGCTGATTGGCTTCAGGGCAATGGGGAGCTTTAGGTTTTTTTAGTTAGGGTTTTATTTGGGGGGTTGGTTGTGTGGGTGGTGGGTTTTACTGTTGGGGGGGTTGTTTATACATTTTTTTACAGGTAAAAGAGATGATTTATTTGGGGCAATGCCCAGCAAAAGGCCCTTTTAAGGGCTATTGGTAGTTTAGTTTAGGCTAGGGGTTTTTATTATTTTGGGTGGGCTTTTTTATTTTGATAGGGCTATTAGATTAGGTTTAATTAGTTTAAAGATCTTGTAATTTGTGTTTTATTTTCTGTAATTTAGTGGGTTTTTTGTAATTTAGCTAATTTTATTGAATTTAGTTAATTGTATTTAATTTAGGGATTTTGTTTAATTGTAGGGTTAGGTTAGGTGTTAGTGTAACTTAGGTTAGGTTTTATTTTACAGGTCAATTTGTGTTTATTTTAGCTAGGTAGTTATTAAATAGTCAATAACTATTTAGTAACTACTCTACCAAGTTAAAATAAATACAAACTTGCCTGTAAAATAAAAATAAAACCTAAGCTAGCTACAATGTAACTATTAGTTATATTGTAGCTATCTTAGGGTTTATTTTACAGGTAAGTATTTAGTTTTAACTAGGAATAATTTAGGTAATAATTGTAGGTTTTATTTTGATTTATTTTAATTATATTTAAGTTAGGGAGTGTTAGGGTTAGACTTAGGTTTAGGGGTTAATAAATATAATATAGTGGCTGCAACATTGGGGGCGGCAGATTAGGGGTTAATAAATGTAGGTAGGTGTCGGCGATGTTAGGGGCGGCAGATTAGGGGTTAATAATATTTAACTAATGTTTGCGATGCAGGAGTACGGTAGTTTAGGGGTTAATATGTTTATTATAGTGGAGACGACGTTGAGTTCGGCAGATTAGAGGTTAATAACATTATGTAGGTGTCTGCGATTTTGTGGGCAGCAGATTAGTGGTTAATGAATATAATGCAGGTGTCGGCTATGTTAGGGGCAGCAGATTAGGGGTTCATAAGTATAATGTAGGTGGCAGCGATGTCCGGAGTGGCAGATTAGGGGTTAATAAGTATAATGTCGTTGTCCGCGATGTTGGGGGCGGCAGATTAGGGGTTAATAAGTGTAAGATTAGGGGTGTTTAGACTCGGGGTTCATGTTAGGGTGTTAGGTGTAAACATAACTTTAGTTTCCCCATAGGAATCAATGGAGCTGCGTTACTGAGCTTTACGCTGCTTTTTTGGCAGGTGTTAGACTTTTTCTCAGCCGGCTTTCCCCATTGATGTCTATGGGGAAATCGTGCACAAGCTCGTACAACCAGCTCACTGCTGACTTAAGCAGCGCTGGTATTGGAGAGCGGTATGGAGCACAATTTTTCTCTACGCTCACTTTTTGCCTGTTAACGCCGGATTGATAAAAACCTGTAATACCAGCGCTGTAGGAAAGTGAGCGGTGAGAATAAAGTGCAAGTTAGCAACGCACCCATTTTACCGCAAAACTCGCAATCTAGCCAATGGTTATTAACTTGCTCTAACCTAAGGTATTCTGAAAATCTGGCCTGTTAGGGAGGCCTGAGTACAGGTTTGATAACCAGTGCTGTAGGCTCTATATGACAAAAATATGACAAACTGAAAAGCTATAAAGCTTTGGTGGTGTCTCACAAGTAACTAACTAAATCTAACACCAACTACTGCAAGATGTCATTCAACAAGAGGGAATATATCACAGAGACTATTGAAGGACACCTAACACTCTCCAATCCTTTATGCGTCTTATGAAGATATTAAAAAAAAGCTCTAAATGTTGCTCCACATTTTAGAAACTGAAAGGTAACCTTATCAAGAAAAAGTCTCTAAGCAGTTTTTAAAAACAGGGGATATGCCTGTGAGCTTAAAGAGACATGACATACTTTTTTTAATTTTATGTTTCAGAGAGATCATACAAATAGATTTTACGTTTATTATCAAATTTGGTTCATTCTTTTAGTATCCTTTGCTGAAGGGGCAACAATGCACTGGGAGTTAGGTGCACACATAGGTAAGCCAATGACAAGAGACATATATGTCCAGTCAGTCACTAATCAGCAGCTAGCTCCCAGTGGTGCATTGCTGCTCCTCGGCCCACCTAGATATGCTTTTCAACAAAGGATACCAAAAGAAAATGAACAGATGTAAGCTTTAAAGTTGTTTAAAATTGTACTCTCTATCTGAATCATGAAAGTTTTTTTATAACTTTCATTCCTCTCTAATATAAAAACCATTTGCAATAAACTAGAATAGCTCTCCCACCATTATCTGGTTTGGATAACTATAAAATAATTTTTTTCTTAATAAACTAATGCTTCTTTCTCCAACTTAGTGAGATTTGAAGGTTTTGCTAGCAGTTAATTTAAACTAATTATTCTTTAAACATTTGAGAAAGTACCCAGGGCTGTGGGTTTTGCAGTGACCTGGGGTGTGTACACATACAGTTTGAGAGCGCAGTCTATTTCCGTGTTTTGTATGCGTCTAGGGAAATTACAAAGGCCTGTGTCACCCTTATTTGTATCTCTGTTTGTTTGATTGAAAGCGTGCTATGGCCTCTAGTTATCAACGCGTCTACTTACCTGCCTTCGCCGGCCCAATACGCCCGCCTAAGCTCGCCTACCATCGCCGCCGCGGACCTGAAAAATCTCGCCAAACTTATCAATAAATCTGTAAAAAAGCCGCGCACCAAGTAAGGGGCGATGAGCAGTGGACTGTGATAGTTATCACTCATCCGATCTCTCTGCTCTTCGGCTTTTTGACAGCTTTAGTGACAAGCTGTCACTAAGCACCCACACTAACTACACTGTTCTACTCCCTATACCGGCGCCCCTGGAGCCCCCCCGCAACTAAATAAAGTTAGTAACCCCTAAACCGCCGCTCCGGGACACCGCCGCAACTATAATAAAAGTATTAACCCCTAAACCGCCGCTCCCGGAGCCCACCGCCACCTACATTATACCTAGTAACCCCTATCCTGCCCCCCTATACCGCCACCACCTATAATACATTTATTAACCCCTATCCTGCCGATCCCGGACCCCGCCACAACTAAATAAATTGTTTAACCCCTAAACCGCCGCTCCCGGACCCCGCCGCCACCTATATTAAACTTATTAACCCCTAATCTGCCCCCCCTACACCGTCGCCACCTATAATACATTTATTAACCCCTATCCTGCCCCCCCTACACCGCCGCAACTATAATAAAATTATTAACCCCTAAACCTAAGTCTAACCCTAACCCTAACACCCCCCTAACTTAAATATTAATTAAATACATCTAAATAAATGTAACTCTTATTAAATTAATTATTCCTATTTAAAACTAAATACCTTTAAAATAAACCCTAATATAGCTAAAATATAAATAATAATTTTATTGTAGCTATTTTAGGATTTATTTTTATTTTACAGGCAAATTTCAATTTATTTTAACTAGGTACAATAGCTATTAAATAGTTATTAACTATTTAATAGATACCTAGTTAAAATAAAGAGAAATTAACCTGTAAAATAAAAACTAACCTAAGTTACAATTACACCAAACACTACACTATACTTAAATAAATTATTCCTATTTAAAACTAAATACTTACCTGTAAAATAAACCCTAAGATAGCTACAATGTAATTAATAATTACATTGTAGCTATTTTAGGATTTATATTTATTTTACAGGTAACTTTGTATTTATTTTAGCTAGTTAGAATAGTTATTAACTATTTCATAACTACCTAGCTAAAAGAAATACAAAATTACCTGTAAAATAAATCCTAACCTAAGTTACAATTAAACCTAACACTACACTATCATTAAATTAATTAAATAAATTACCTACAAATAACTACAATTAAATACAATTAAATAAACTAACTAAAGTACAAAAAACAAGTTACAAAAAATAAAAAAAAATAAGTTACAAACATTTCAAAAATATTACAACAATTTTAAGCTACTTACACATAATCTAAGCCCCCTAATAAAATAACAAAGCCCCCCAAAATAAAAAAATGCCCTACCCTATTCTACATTAAAAAGTTACCAGCTCTATTACCTTACCAGCCCTTAAAAGGGCCTTTTGTGGGGCATGCCCCAAAGAAAACAGCTCTTTTGCCTGTAAAATAAAAATACAACCCCCCCAACATTAAAACCCACCACCCCTACTCTAACCCAAACCCCCTTAAATAAACCTAAGACTACCCCCCTGAAGATCATCCTACCTTTAGCCGTCTTCAGCGAGCCGACCACCGATGGAACCGAAGAGGAGATCCGGAGCGGCAGAAGTCATCATCCAAGGGGCGCTGAAGAAGTCTTCAATCCGATTAAAGTCATCATCCAAGGGGCGCTGAAGAAGTCTTCCATCCGATTGAAGTCATCATCCAGGCGGCGTCTTCAATCTTCATCCATCCGGAGCGGAGCAGAGCGGAGCGGGGCCATCTTCAGACGAGCCTACACGGAGCCATCTTCTTCCACTGACGACTGGATGACGAATGACGGTTCCTTTAAGTGACGTCATCCAAGATGGCGTCCCTCGAATTCCGATTGGCTGATAGGATTCTATCAGCCAATCGGAATTAAGGTAGGAAAAATCTGATTGGCTGATCCAATCAGCCAATCAGATTGAGCTAGCATTCTATTGGTTGATCGGGACAGCCAATAGAATGCAAGCTCAATCTGATTGGCTGATTGGATTGGCTCATTGGATAGGGGACAGATTAGGGGTGTTTAGACTCTGGGTACATGTTAGGGTGCTAGGTGTAGACAGCTCCCATAGGAATCAATGGGATATCGGGCAGCAGCGAACATGAGCTTTCGCTATGGTCAGACTCCCATTGATTCTTATGGGATCCGCCGCCTCCAGGGCGGCGGTTTGAAATCCAGGTACGCTGGGCCGGAAAAGTGCCGAGCGTACCTGCTAGTTTTTTGATAACTAGCAAAAGTAGTCAGATTGTGCCGAACTTGTGTGCGGAACATCTGGAGTGACGTAAGAATCGATCTGTGTCGGACTGAGTCCGGCGGATCGAAGCTTACGTCACAAAATTCTACTTTTGCCGGTGTAAAGGGCTTGATAACTTAGGCGAATCAGCCTCGCCACAAATACGCTGCGGAATTCCAGCGTATTTGAGGTTGACGGCTTGATAACTAGGGGCCATTGTGTGGCTGTAGGTTAGGGGCCCAGGGAGGAAGAGACCTTGATGTGGTCCTGGGGTTAACTATTTGGCCTAATGCTGAAGCTAACTATTCCTTTTTGCTTTTAATCTAAATGTGTGATTGCAAGAGAGTGCCAGACTTTCTGTGTGCTTGTGTTGATATTTTTTGCTTTGTAATTTACCCTATGGGCTTTGAGCCCAGACTGGTCTGGGGTTAACTGCCTTAGCTGCTGGGAGCTGTAAAGTTGCCTGTGAGTGCTGGTAAGTACCCAGGGCTGTACATTTTACAGTAACATGGGATTTGAAACTAGTTCAGCTTGAAGTTAACAGTACAGACTATTTGTGTGTTTTTTTATATAACATTTTCTTCTGAGTGAAGAACAAAGGAAGTTACAACAATTTTTTTTTCAAATTATATGGTATATGACAAGGTTTTGGACTGGGAAGGGCTCATACCTGTATATATGTATGTGGATTGGTATGTGTGTATTTATATATGTGCATGTATGTGCACACAAACATACACTATTACACACATATACACATATAGTATATTTCCATTCCATGTACCATTCCATGCACGTGTATATATATATATATATATATATATGTATATATTTGTGTATATATATATATATATATATATATATATATATATATATATATATATATATATATATATATATATATATATATATATATATATATATATACAAGAAAGAAGAGAGGTGTAAATACTGCTACAAACGTTCCATTACATATCACGGTGCAGTCCTCAAAAATAATATAACTATAAAAAATCGAGAGAACTCAAAGGATAAACATTACTATCCTTTGAAAGAGAGGAAAACACAGCGCTCGTGATTATGGAACAAAAATTATATTTATTAGCTCTCCGAAAGTAAGAGCAAACACCAACAAGTATATAAACATTTAAACATATCAACCTGTTAAAAATAATAAAGGACTAAACGGTACCGCTGTCACTAGACATCATATCTATTTTACATTGAAATACAAATTCATATAATCAATGTTACAGTGTATGAATTACACAATTGATACAATTAACACATAGCATGTGAGAAGATATTGCTTAGATAACCTGAACAAATATAGTCCAGAACAAAACATCCCAGAATGGAATTCACCGCAGCTTCAAGCTGCATATTAGGTCAGGTACTCACATAACACACAACACAGGTCTTCCGCTTTAGACAAGGTAACTCACATAAGTCTACTCCGTGACTCGTGACGTCATTCCAGGGGATGGGCAAGCCTCTAAGTATTAGTCTCCAAAGCCGCTGTGTTGTGTATTGGTTGCCATAGGTTGAACAGCGCCGACTCCCCTCTGCTGATTGGATCACTGCTCCAACAAGATATTTGTTAGAAACCTCCACAAAGGTGATACATTGTATACCACAAACACAAAGCGGCAAGGGATGTCATCAAACACCAATGTCTGGGAAAATTACAGGCAGGTTACTTCATCTGTACTGTGTCCCAATTTAGTTGAATTGCAGCATTAATTCTTACTGCATTGGCTTCGAAAAGCGTAAAGTGCAAGAAACATCAATTGGAGTGTTCTGTATCCATACGAAACGTATCTTTTCCTAGGGTCGCAGATATACACATCCTTGCGTACACCTAGGGGCCATACATCGGCACCTGAGATATTTCGTGACTGATACCACCAAAATGTTCAAAAACAGCAGCAAAAGTTCACCTATGTAGGAGTCAGTGCGGTAGAAAGTAAAGTCCTTAACCATAATAGGACACTATTCAGTGTCTAACGTGAAAAAAGTGCACACTGACCTTATATGCAGCTTGAAATTGCGGTGAATTCCATTCTGTCCGGGCCAAAAAGTGAGCGGTACAGCCTATACCGTCAAGATCCATACCGTAAACTGAAAGTCAGTAGTTATGGCTTTTATGTTACAAAGCCGTAACATAAAACTCATAACTAAAGTGCTAAAAAGTACACTAACACCCATAAACTACCTATGAACCCCTAAACAGAGGCCCTCCCACATCACAAACACTAAAATAAAATTATTAACCCCTAATCTGCCACTCCGGACATCGCTGCCTCTATAATAAACATATTAACCCCTAAACCGCCGCACTCCTGCATCGTAAACACTAGTTAAATATTATTAACCGCTAATCTGCTGTCCCTAACATCGCCACAACCTACATTACTGTTATTAACCCCTAATCTGCTATCCCTAACATCGTCGCCACTATACTAAAGTTATTCACCCCTAAACCTAACCCTAAGTCTAACCCTAACACCCACTAACTTTAATATAATTAAATTAAATCTAAATAAAAATGACTAAAGAGACAGTCTACACCCCTCATTAATAATTACACACCTATATAAATGCTTAAATCAAGCCTTATGCACTGTGTCAATCGTTCAGCAACAGTAACGTATAGCTGTAAATTCAAATTATGTTTGTTGATTTAGCCGTCCAAAATGTCCGCTATGCTCCGCCCACCACTTGCTAGTGTTTATGACGGTTAATCTTTGTCCTATAGTGAACGACTCGTACATAACTTTTTATGCTCGTACTCGCAGTTTTATGCATGCGCAGTGTAGACACGGGTGTTGGAATACCATTAAAATGGCTAGCAACACATATAGAGTTACTAACCAAAGATTTGATGTTGATTTTTATGCCAATTGTAGTACCCAATGGGCTGTATATTTGCTAGCGTGCCATTTATGTAAAAATCAATATACAGGACAAACATCTAGAGAATTAAGAAAAAGAGTAGGAGAACATGTTAGGGATTTAAAAAAAACTATGCTAAGGATTCTGCTGTCGCTAGCCATTCTAATGGTATTCATTTCACAAAAAAAGCAAATATATCTGTACAAGTAATAGACTTTACACTTGTACCTATAAGAGGCGGCAACAAACACAAAATCTTGATAAAAAATAATTATTTTGGATTTTGAAATTACAAACTAAAACACCTTTAGGTATGAATAGAGAATTTGACATTAGTTATTTAATTGATGATTAATACCTATTTTGCTATCAACACAGAAATATCATTTTTCTTATTAGTACTAGATTTTTATTTTCAGCATTTGAACCTATGACTAATAGATTAGTATGTTGTGATCTCTTATATTATCATGACCCTTAAAGAATGTGCTTGCCATTCTTTAAGGGTATAGTGCTAAATATAAATTTATTATGCATATAGATTGAAGATAATTTAATATTATTATATATTTATGCACAATTTTTTGCCCTTCACCATATCTCTGTTATTATATAGTTTAAGCAATGTTCCTTTTTTATTTTTTGATTCTGTATTGAGCATGTTTTTAAATTCTTTCTGGTCTGTTAGGGGTTAATCTTTTGTTGCTTCTTGCATAAAATGCTGGCCCCTCTCCTGCACCTACAGTCTATGATTAAGCATCATTAGGGGGAGTGAAACGCATAAGACCTCACTTTTGTGTTGTCCCCTGTCTTACTTTCCACTAACTAAGTAGTGCCTGCAATTTATTGCACTTACGGTATGTTTTACCCTTTGGTCTGATCTGCCACTTGCTATGGCACTCCAGGTATGCTTAGGCTACAGCTGTTGCTAACTTTTATCCTACTGCACGATCTGGAGTCTTTGACCGTTCACCGGTACACCCCTCTTGTTTAGAAAGCCAATGGTCTTCTCTTCGGAGAGTCTGGCCTCAAAAAATTGAATAATTATGTTAATGAGTTTAACTCTTTGAACAAAATTAAATTGAAAACAAAAAAGATATTTTATCAACTTAACAGAGTTTTTGATAGGGCCAGGAAAAGCAGAGGCCGCTTTCCCAGCCGCTTCCAGGGAGTTTCTAGGTCTTAATTCAACAAATTTGCAGCCCCAACAATCTCCCATACAAATTTTTTACCCTCAAGAGGAAGACAATGGACAGCAAGACCGTTCAGAAACCGTCCATCTTGCAGACCATTCATCGGTAAGTTTTCTCACCTTTCACATCCTTTTTTCCCCACAAAAAATAGGAGGCAGATTAGCTCTATTTAAAAAAATGGTCTTTTATCACAAAAGATCCTAGGATCATTCAAACAATTTCAGGTTTTCAGCTTAACTTTTCTTCCCCTCCTATTCAAAACTCTCCTCCTTGTCCAATTGTTTTTTCCCAGTCAGATTACAATCTTTTAGACTTAGAGATTTCAGATTTATTAAGAAAAGAAGCGATAGAACAAGTTCTAAAGCCTACAGATTCCTTTCTCAGCAACATGTTTCTATTAAAGAAAAAAGAAGGTTCTTATCGTCCAGTTATACATTTAAGACTGTTAAATCTCCATCTGGAATACAATCATTTCAAGATGGAAGGTATTCATCTCTTGAGGGATTGTCTCCTAGACAGAGATTGGTTAGTTCGTTTAGATCTAAAAGACGCTTATTTGACTATTCCTATTCATTCAAATTTCATCAAATTCCTCTGTTTCCTTTGGAAAGATCAAGTTTGGCAATTTTACATGCCTTCCATTTGGTCTTTCTTCCACTCCTTTGGCTTTTACAAAAGTTTTAAAACCTGTAGTTTCTTGGTTGAGAATGAGGGGTATTCATTTGATCATTTACTTGGACGATATCCTCATTTTTCATCAGGACTCTGTTATTCTTTAAGACCAATTGAATACTACCATGAACCTTCTTCAGAATTTAGGTTTTATTATCAACCTCAAAAAATCTATTCTTTCTCCATCTCAAAATTTAGTTTTTCTGGGATTCGTTATCAATACTGTTTCCTCTACTTTGAGTTTACCTGTGGACAAGATCAAGAAAGAAAGAAATTATCTTCTCAAAGAACAATTTTTTGCTATTCGTGCTCTGGCAAGGATTATAGGCCTTCTTTCTTCTTCAATTTAAGCAATATTTCCTGCGCCTCTTCATTATCGAGCTCTTCAAAGATTGAATATTCATTATCTTCATTTAGGCTATTCTTATTTTCAGAACATCTCTTTGTCAGAAGAAGCAAGGTTGGAACCACTTTGGTGGTTATCCAATATGGAAGCTTGGAATGGGAGAGCTATTTTTGGGAAATCTCCAGATATTATCATAGAATCAGATGCAAGCAATTCTGGTTGGGGTGCAAGATTGGGTCTTATCATTACAGGAGGCAAATGGTCAAATTCAGAGAAGAAACTTCATATAAAGTATCTAAAGCTTCTTGTTGGTTCCTTTGCAGTGAAGAGTTTTGTCCGGAAAGACTTTTCTATCTCTATTCTTCTTTGTATGGACAACATATCGGCAGTTCGTTATCTGAACCGTATAGCTGGTACTGCTTAAAAAAATTTGTCAGAAATGACCAAGGACTTTATTCATCAATGTCTTTCTCACAATATTTTGATTCAAGCAGAATATCTTCCTTATTTTCTCAATTCCAAAGCAGATTGGGGATCTCATCATTTAAAAGACAGCAGCGATTGGAAATTGAATTCTCTTTTGTTTCTCAAACTCCAAGAATTAAGAGGCCCATTTTCAATAGATCTCTTTGCTTCTCGCCTCAATTATCAGATTCTCCCTTTTTACAGTTGGATACCAGATCCGACGGCTTTAGCAACGGATGTTTTTCTTCAGAACTGGCTGATGACAGGAGCTTATGCCTTCCCTTCATTTTCAATGATTCATCGCATGATCTCTTATGTGAAGAGGAACCTGATATATCTCCTATTAGTAACTCCATAGTGGACAGCCCAATCTTGGTTCCCTATTCTCCTAGAAATGTCTTTCCTTCCACCAGTTCTTTTACCTTTTCAACAAGATCTTATCACTAATCCCGACGGAGATTTTCACGAACTAGTTCTATCAGGTTCTCTTCAACTAATTGCCTGGAACATTTTAGGGGATCCTGGTCTTCCAAAGGTCTTTTGGCAGGGGCTAAACTCCTGCTTCAAGACTCTTGGGCACCAGGAACCAGGAAATGTTATTTATCCACTTGGACTAAATGGACTGGTTGGTGCAGTGACAGGGATTTGGATCCCATTTCAGCCGATTTAAGTGAAGTGATTAATTATTTAACTTCCCTTTTTGAAGCTGGTTTGGCCTACAGATCTATCAATGTTGCTCGCTCGGCCATTTCAGCTGGTCATGTATTATGGCATAATGTCCCTATTGGACAAAACTTTACTATTTGCAAACTTTTAAAAGCCATTCGAGTTAAAAGACCCCCTGTTCCTAAATATAATTATTTCTGGGATGTTGATTTGTTAATTTCTTTTTTCAGGAATTGACCTAATAATATAGATTTATTCCTTAAACAGCTTACATGTAAACTGGCAACTTTATTGTGTCTTTTATCTTGTAAGAGAGTTTCTGATGTGAAAGCTATAGATTATGATGCAAAAATGTTTTTACCTCAAGGTGTTATTTTTTTCTCTGTCTAGACGTACTAAAACTATGACTTCTTCTATTTTCTACCCTTATTTTTTTGAACATCCTAATCTTTGTGTTGTCTCCTGTCTAAAAGTATATGAATCTAAAACTCTCCTTCTTAGATCTTCTGATTCTAAACAACTGTTAATTTCTTTTTCTCCTCCTCATTTATCTGTTACTTCCTCCACTATTAGTAGGTGGGTTAAGTGGATTATGTTGCAAGCTGGTGTAGATCCTGTTTTTTCTTCTCATTCTATCAGAGGAGCTTCTGCTTCCAAAGCTTTTTCAAAATCTGCTTCTTTGCAAGATATTTTAAATGCTGCAGATTGGTCTTCTGTCTCTTTTTTTCGCCAGTTTTATTTTAAACCTATTTCTTCTATTCCACACATCTTGATTTTATTTGCTTTCAACTAGCAAGTCTCTGTCCTTGTAATAAAATTCCGGATCTCAATCTCTCTATGAATTTCCTAAAAGAGGGACTTCTTCAATTTTGGATTCCTTCATCAACTTCAAAAGTATCAGTTTTTTCAAGTTTCCAGCCTTCTCTACAGTTCATCTCTCATATATGGTTCTCCTGATCTTCAGTATTTTTTGCCTACTTTCAGTTTTTATTTTATTTTTTATTTCCCATGCTGATTTTTCTCCTTTCAGCAAATAGAAAAGAGGACTTATAACGGTTTTCTGTGTATCTTATGGACTCTGTTGTGACCTGATTGGATATTTACTAACTGAACATATGTTATTTACCTGTTATTGGTTATGTTTACATTTTTTTCTGTTTATCTGTTTACTGTTATTTACTTTAAAAATGCTATTTGAGCAGTAAAAGGAAAAGTAATGCAAAATACTCGTCTCTGTCTCTTTAATAAAATCTAGATAATTCCGTCGTTTTATTAGGATAATCAGAATTTTATGTTACTGAATTCAAGATATTTTTTTTTTAATGACTGCACTAGTGTTACTGCACTATGTTACTTCCTGTTTACCAACATCTCTGATTTTGCTAATACATTTGCATTATAGCAGAGTTTCTTTAAATCAAACTCACAAAGCCATGCCATTACAGAAAATAAGAGCTAATTATAACTCTGAGAAAATATGCAAAGCGTACTGAAGTACTAGAGCGTTTATCAAGTAGCAAGAGATTTGTTGTGCAGAAATATAAGGAGCATGTGAGGAATATATTTGCAGAAGAAAACAGCATAAGTAATGTGACCCAGTAATGCGCAAGTGTTTGGTCCTCCAGCATGCAGAGCATTCTTTAAAAAATAGATCTGACAGCAGCCAAACAGGGAAGACGTGCTTAAGAGAGCTCCTGCTATATTTTATTAAATATAAAGGTGAATATTGGAATAATCCTCTGAAATTTGCCTCAAAAACTTGGCTAGCATTTGCAGGACGTTTTCTGCAGCATTAGGGGAACGGGCATAGAAGTAGAACATTTGCTTGCCTCTTTTAGCTGGGAAACACCCAGGCTTTTTGGGCCTATAACAGATCTGCTACTAAAGGAAGGAGAAGCGGTTCTAGATTTATGCACAACTGAGCTAAAGATTTCATTCTACAAGATGGAGAGTCTACACGCATCACTACACTCCATGGTACTAGAGCTGGCTCGTAAGATGGACAATAACTTCACTGACCTACAAGTTTCCATCAAGCAGATCAGCATGGCAAATGGCGCCGCGCAGCTTGTACCATCCGTGCAAGATACTGTAGCGTCAGATAAGGATCCCTCTACTCTAATGAAGTCACCACTTGTCCTAACAGTGAGGTATGCACAGCTTGCAGCATACACCAAGAGAGAAACTACTGACCTCGGATTAGAGGCCTCCGCCTCTGCTGGCTCTCTGTCTGCTTCTGGTAAAGTGACCGCGCCCGAGACACATGTGCTTACTTTTATGCCGGATAGCAAGCGATTGCTACCTATGGAACACCCCATCACCCATGTCTACCCGGCTTCCTCTGCAACCAACGTACCCATGGGTAAGCTCTTGGCTCAGATACTCCACGGAAGGCTGACACCGCACATCACTTTCCACGCCAGCGGCCATCATCTCACCGCAACTTGCCAACAACCCCCTGATTGTGCATATGACAGGATCTTGCTGATTTGGCTATCGGTTGGGACTATTCCTTGTCTATTTGTTAGCGTTCACAGGTACAGGTTCAGCACCTTAAAGGTTGGAATCGGGTGAGATCTCTAATGATTACAGGACAGATCTATTGGCTTAACCGGATGACCTTTTGTTTTGCTTTAAACAGCCTGCTACGAGAATGAACTTTGATGCTCCTAACATACCCTTCTCTAACTCCGAGACAAACCATAAACTGCCAGTCATATCATTTTTATGTTATAATCCCTCTTGCTATTCTTGCCCTTATATTAGTTTATCTCCTATATACTAGGGGTAAGCGAAGACACAGAAACCAGCAAGTTTGCTACTCTAATATCTATTCCCCTCACACAGAACTGTGTTACCGGTAATGTCTGCGTACTTAGCAGCTTCTTCATGATACAGTTTAACATTGTTGGAGGCATGATTGATTGCTGGTTTATACACTCACAGATATTATATAACCCTCCTGGGTTAATGTTAGGGACGCTTGTATTATAGTCAATGTGTGAGTGCTTTGTTTCACATACATATCTTGAATGTTTAACTAACTCTCTCTATACACTTAGATACTGACTATGGAGTCCTAGAAAATCATACCTACTAGGAGAGTAAAATGGAGCTACCTTAGTGTAAACAGAGTCACCTAGCTGACCATAAGTTCGCCCTACTAACAAACACTTAGCTTAGAAACCTAACAGGGGACAGATGTTTATATTAGTCCCATTCTGCTTAACCTGTCTTATTACTGTTTTATGCCTGATGATATGCCTTTACACTTTATAGTTAATGTGTCTGTTTGAGTTAATTATTGTTAGGTGCCTCCTTATTTAATCATTACCAATAAGGATTAGCTATCCAAATGTGTATAATGAGAGTGAGAACTCCTCACGCATCTGTAAGTCTATCTCATCTAGTCAGTTATTCATGCCCCCCCTTATATATAAGCTTTACAGGTGGGGTCTATAGTACTATGACTTGCCTCAGGCCATTTTTTAAGAAAGTACAGACAAGACACAGGGACAAGTTAATATAGTCTAATGAGATTTTATTTAGACCCTTTTTTTTACTTAACTAATTATGCTCCTCTGTCTGTCTGTTTCTGTATGACAAATTGCTATATCTGGTTCTTGCCTAGCAGAGCTAACTAACATTGCTAAAATTACGGTTGATATTACATATGCTAAAGTGACGTTCTACTTAAAGATCTATTTAATCTGCCTCTCCTCTGTTGGCGGGGAAACATGCATACCTTATCTACAAAAAAAAAAAAAAATTAAGGGGGAAGAAAGAAAAAATTCCTACACACTATGCTTGCTCAGAGGGAAGAGTATTTACCAAAAGCATATTTATATGTGCCTATGTTAGTGTAGCAGTGTTGCAGATTTTACAATTGAGGTACTACTCCTACCTATCATAATATATACTCCAAGTATCTAACGCCTATTTCTACCCTAGATTACCCCCCTACAATACAGTTTGCAAAAGTCCCCTTGTCCCTTTAAAAAGGGAGATATAACAGCCAGAGTAACAATCCCGTCACAGTTATGCCTACTTTTCTTACTACACTTTACTATTCTGGCATAGGTTACAATATTCACTCTGGTCCTACTATCTTGATTGTACTGGCCAATGTACTAATGTAGATAATAGCCATTTTATGTTAAGATGTTACTTTATCCCACTATCTAATGCTAAATTGTCTAGCCTCCCAAGACATATCTCGTTTGGCTCTCTAGTAACCCAGCTACTAGACATACGGTCTCTGTGCTCAGGCACTCACGAGTCCACACTAGGTACCATATATTACTTACATTTCTATATGGCTCCGTCCCCCCCACTCCTTCTCCTATGCGTATAGCGGTGCTTACCCGCTGAATATCCCCCTCCCCCCTATCTATCTAGGCCCAAGAGTGGCTGATACTTCTGTTAACCCTCCACAGGCTGTTATTTTGGTTTTAGATAAAATATTATTAGAATGTGGAGTTCATACGATGATAATAAAATATAAAATGAAGTTCTATTTCATCTCGCCTAAGATACTGTCTATCTTCATAACCAGAATTGAAATGTACTTTCTCCTGCTGTATGTTCATATTGCTTTCTCAATAATGCCTTTGTATAGACAGTGTATTACTCTTTTTGTTATAACCTTGGCCTTAGGGCGAGTCCTTGCTGTAATGATATATGCTTTAACTTCAATAAAAAATTATTTAAAAAAAAAAAAAAATAGATCTGACAATATTGTTAAAAAGATAAAGCAAACTTCAGCAAATGCCCGGGGCACCTATCCATTTTTTTTCTTTGGCACTCTTGCTCTTTTTATGTTCGACAAAGACTAAATATTCAGGTACATGTTGTTTCCTTCTGATTTTCCAAACCAGTTATCTAGAAAGTACAGGAGACTTGCATAAACCTCAATAAGCTAATTTCTTTATAAATAAATCATTCAGTAGAACAGGATAATATTGTACCGTCATTCTTCCAATATAGACAAATGGAACATTTGATAATTAAACATTTGATAATTAAACATTTGATAATTAAACTTTTGATAATTGAATCTGCATAAAACAACAAAATGGTAGAAATGTATTTGTCATGGATCATGAGGAGCCAAATAACAAAATTGAGGTAAAATAATACCTTTATTGCGGCAACTAGATATAAGGCAGGCTCTAAATACATCTAGGGAACTACTTTACTATACAACAATAAAAAAAGTGATATTCCCAGAACCACAACTCTTTGTCAATTAAACATATCCACAGGAAATGGAAGTAAAATAAATAAACAAAATATTAATATTGATGGTGTGAAACCTGTATATACACCACACACTAATAAAAACTGCTCCATCCATGGTGTTTTGCTGTGTAGCTCATCAAAAGACTTCTGCTAATAATCTATAGACACCCATTAGAAGGTGTAAACTAGCAGACTGACACCTCTATCATGCAAAATACATTTGCCAAACACATTATATGCATCTACTGCAATATTCCCATTAGCAATGAACCCCACTAACACCTAAAAGACATCTGCAACATTTCAAGAACACCATTTTAATAAAAACATTTTTTTAATTAAAAAGTCTTCAACAAAACCCTAAATTTCCTACCATAATCCTGGTTACATTGTCATCAAATGATACAGAACCTTTTCCCAGTCCTATATTAAAAGTACCAAAATCAATATAGGTTTTAACAAGACCTATGCAAAATGATTATAGTTTAACATATCACAACGGCTAGACAGCTAAAGATATTAGTAGAAAAACTGTATAAAATATGTTTAATATAAGCTTCACAATCACACTGTAACAGTCTTGAAATTAGCAGTGTAGTTGGCCAAAATAAAGATATTACTGTAAGTCACTTTTTTACAGCACAAGAATATTTGCTAAGAAAAATTAAATTATTTTGGACATGAGGATAACTATTCTGTTTTTTATACGATGGCTTTTTATATCATTAAACTCTAAAAGTGACATGGAAATCAATAGTATTCTGGGGCTATACAGCCCAAACATACTTTTTTCAAAAAGTTTTGCATTGTTATCTAATCTGTATTGAAGAAAAATGCTGCTTTAGTGTTTTTGTCACCAATGCTAATCACTAAGTGCATGTGGTGGGTGCCAATTTATGTGATGGCTGGTCTATTGGGGCTTTGAGGGCAGTGCCCCAAATGTCCTATTATTATTATTATTATTATTATTATTATGATGTGAAGTAGCAGTAGTATGTTTTTAATTTTATTTTCCTGTCTATTTGGAATAATTTTAATTTTGGTAGTGCAATTCAAATACCACCTTTAAACACCTTTAATTTTCCCTCTTTTTTGCTCCCTTCCGCGTTTATGGGCAATTCTTAAATTGCCCCATGCAGCAATGCTATCTGTAGACCCTCATGCCTTGTCCCTTCACTGTAAACATCATTAAGACATGGGGGCCTATCTATCAAGCTCCGAATGGAGCTTGATGCCCTGTGTTTCTGGTGAGCCTGCAGGCGAGTACGATCAGGTTGATTGACACCCCCTGCTGGCGGCCGATTGGCCGCGAGTCTGCAGGGGGCAGTGTTGCACCAGCAGCTCTTGTGAGCTGCATGTGCAATGCTGAATACGGAGAGCGTATTGCTCTCCTCATACAGCGAGGTCTTGTGGACCTGATCCGCACTGTCGGATCAGGTCCGCAAGACCTTTGTTAAATAGAGGCCATGGGTAGCTGTTGTCCACAACCCTAGATAATACAACAGGACTACATCTACCAGCATGCAATGGTAGGAGCTGGTCAATCACATCTCAAGTAGGCTAAAACCATAATGTCATCTGCCCCTAAACCTATGTACTGCAAAATGGAGATTCCTTTTTGAAACACAAATACACAGGATAGTCAAGTGTTATGTTCTCCCTTTAGTCTTCTAATTATTTATTCAAGTTGAACAAGAATCAAAGTTTAATAAATAATTAGTGTTAGTTATTGCTAATATTTAAAAAGAATATACTGTATATTTCTAATCAAGTGAATTGGCTAAGATTTTATTACATCTAGTAGAAATGATGTCAGACAACTTCTGAAGGGTTTTGAGATTGCCTGTTTATGCGAATACATTTAACCCATTAGAAATCAGAGAGGACTATAATGCATTGCTTTGCAAAGTGTTGCAGCATTTAGTGGCAGAGAAGAAGTTAAAGCAACATGTAAGTTGCTAAACATTTTTTCTATAACGTTAATATTAAAAGAAACAGTTTGGATTTTAAAAAGTTTGAAAATAGATGCATTTGAAGGGTTGAAATAAGTAATTTTAAGACCTGAAAGTGAGGAGTGCTAGTTGCAGCTTACTGTAAAAAAGCTGCATTGTAGTGGATGCTGTGGACAGAGGCAGATAAAGAAAATTAAAACTTACTTTTACTATATAAGCTAAAGAAAGGCGGCAAAAAATGAGCATACTATTAAAACATGCAGATGCCGGATAGAGTTAGTAGAGTATAACAGAGTAAGAAATCCACTGCTCAAATACTACCTAAATGTAAGGTGGCTTGGGATTTCTTATCTGTGACTCAGCTTATGGTTAATAGGTAAAGGTGTAGTGATAATTTCCCAAAAGGTGCAAATATTGAAAATGACTTCTCTGGGAATCCCAGAAATGTTATTTAGTTACCGCTATGAGTTTTCCTCTAGGTATATCAGAGACCCATATCCATTGGTTACTACTGTAAGTTTTTGGATAAATATATGAGTACTCAGAATAAAGGGAAAACAAGATGAATGAACTAATTCCCTATCTGGTGATACCTTGTGGTGATATCTTATGGTTACCGCTATTGTTAGAAACAATTCATATCACAGTGGCTAATCATTGTGTATAGAAAAACTGTTGGTCTTTACTCTGGTTTCTCTGGAGATGCCAGAGAGTGTTTACCAATTAGTTACCACTGTGAATGGAAAAAAACCTTCAGAGTATAGTGATTCGTATGACCATTGGTCCATATCCTTTCAAGATTTTCCATTATGTGTTACTCACAGATACACCGGACCAATATGTATTCATATGATGCTATCAAAAAATCTTGCACACAATTGGATCAATACATATGATTTCATCCAATCAAAACAGTTTGAATGTTTGATTGACAAGGATATGGACCAATGGTCATACTAATCACTATACGCTGAAGGTTACACAAATACCAGCAAAATCTGAATATTAAGTTAATTTCTATAACACTGGATGTTAGACTAACATGCATTAGTTGAATCGCCATGTTAGCATAGAGATATATATTGTTTTTCGCTCATTTATGGCACGGCAAACATATGGGCATAAACAAACACTATACCAACCAATCCCTGTCGCCAGCACTTGATTGACAGGTACAACAGCCAGTCTTCTAACTAGTGATGTCTCAAATTGTTCGCCGGCGAATAGTTCCCGGCGAATATAGCTTGTTCGCGTTGGCAACGGCGGGCGAACATATGCTATGTTCGATCCACCCCCTATTCATCATCATTGAGTAAACTTTGACCCTGTATCTCACAGTCTGCAGACACATTCCAGCCAATCAGCAGCAGACCCTCCCTCCCAGACCCTCCCAGCTCCAGGACAGCAGCCATTTTAGATTCATTCGGAAGCTGCTTTCTTAGTGAGAGGAGGGACAGTGTAGCTGCTGCTGATTTAATAGGGAAATTGATAGCTAGGCTAGTGTATTCAGTGTCCACTACAGTCCTGAAGGACTCATCTGATCTCTGCTGTAAGGAAAGCACCCCAAAAAGCCCTTTTTAGTTTTTGTAACAGTAGTGTAAATATTTTTTTAAAAAACTTTTTGACTGTGAAACATCAGTCTGCTTGTGGAATCTAATTGCAGTTGCCTGCCTGCCAGCGTGTGTGCCAGGCCCACTTGCCAACTAGTGCCACCACTCATATCTGTTGTAACAGTAGTGTAAATTTATTAAAAAAAAACTTTTTTGACTGTGAAACATCAGCCTGCTAGTGTAATGTAATTGCAGTTGCCTGCCTGCTAGCGTGTGTGCCAGGCTCACAGCGTATACTGTGCCCACTTGCCCAGTGCCACCACTCATATCTGGTGTAACAGTAGTGTAAATTAAAAAAAAAAATTTTTTGACTGTGAAACATCAGTCTGCTAGTGTAATCTAATTGCAGTTGCCTGCCTGCCAGCGTGTGTGCCAGACTCACAGCATATACTGTGCCCACTTGCCCAGTGCCACCACTCATATCTAGTATAACAGTAGTGTAAATTTAAAAACAAAAACTTTTTTGACTGTGAAACATCAGTCTGCTAGTGTAATCTAATTGTAGTTGCCTGCCTGCCAGCGTGTGTGCCAGGCCCACTTGCCAACTAGTGCCACCACCACTCATATCTGTTGTAACAGTAGTGTAATTTTTTTGAAAAAAAACTTTTTGACTGTGAAACATCAGTCTGCTAGTGTAATCTAATAGCAGTTGCCTGCCTGCCAGTGTGTGTGCCACGCTCACTTGCCATCTAGTGCCACCACTCATATCTGTTGTAACAGTATTGTAATTTTTTTTTTTAAAAAACTTTTTTGACTGTGAAACATCAGTCTGCTAGTGTAATCTAATTGCAGTTGTCTGCCTGCCAGCATGTGTGCCAGGCCCACTTGCCAACAAGTGCCACAACTCATATCTGTTGTAACAGTAGTGTACATTTTTTAAAAAAAACTTTTTTGACTGTGAAACATCAGTCTGCTAGTGTAATCTAATTGCAGTTGCCTGCCTGCCAGCGTGTGTGCCAGGCCCACTTGCCAACTAGTGCCACCACCCATATCTGTTGTAACAGTAGTGTAAATATTTAAAAAAAAACATTTTTGACTGTGAAACATCAGTCTGCTAGTGTAATCTAATTGCAGTTGCCTGCCTGCCAGCATGTGTGCCAGGCCCACTTGCCAACTAGTGCCACCACTCATATCTGTTGTAACAGTATTGTAAATTTTTTAAAAAAAAAACTTTTTTGACTGTGAAACATCAGTCTGCTAGTGTAATCTAATTGCAGTTGCCTGCCTGCCTGCCAGCGTGTGTGCCAGACTCACAGCATATACTGTGCCCACTTGCCCAGTGCCACCACTCATATCTGGTATAACAGTAGTGAAAATTTAAAAACAAAAACTTTTTTGACTGTGAAACATCAGTCTGCTAGTGTAATCTAATTGTAGTTGCCTGCCTGCCAGCGTGTGTGCCAGGCCCACTTGCCAACTAGTGCCACCACCACTCATATCTGTTGTAACAGTAGTGTAATTTTTTTGAAAAAAAACTTTTTTGACTGTGAAACATCAGTCTGCTAGTGTAATCTAATAGCAGTTGCCTGCCTGCCAGTGTGTGTGCCACGCTCACTTGCCATCTAGTGCCACCACTCATATCTGTTGTAACAGTATTGTAATTTTTTTTTAAAAAAAACTTTTTTGACTGTGAAACATCAGTCTGCTAGTGTAATCTAATTGCAGTTGCCTGCCTGCCAGCGTGTGTGCCAGGCACACTTGCCAACTAGTGCCACCACTCATATCTGTTGTAACAGTAGTGTAAATATTTAAAAAAAAAACATTTTTGACTGTGAAACATCAGTCTGCTAGGGTAATCTAATTGCAGTTGCCTGCCTGCCAGCGTGTGTGCCAGGCCCACTTGCCAACTAGTGCCACCACTCATATCTGTTGTAACAGTAGTGTAAATTTTGTAAAAAAAAACTTTTTTGACTGTGAAACATCAGTCTGCTAGGGTAATCTAATTGCAGTTGCCTGCCTTCCAGCGTGTGTGCCAGGCCCACTTGCCAACTAGTGCCACCACTCATATCTGTTGTAACAGTAGTGTAAATTTTGTAAAAAAAAACTTTTTTGACTGTGAAACATCAGTCTGCTAGTGTAATCTAATTGCAGTTGCCTGCCTGCCAGTGTTTGTGCCAGGCCCACTTGCCAACTAGTGCCACCACTCATATCTGTTGTAACAATAGTGTACATTTTTAAAAAAAAAAACTGTTTTGACTGTGAAACATCAGTCTGCTAGTGTAATCTAATTGCAGTTGCCTGCCTGCCAGCATGTGTGCCAGGCCTACTTGCCAACTAGTGCCACCACTCATATCTGTTGTAACAGTAGTGTAAATATTTTTTTAAAAACTTTTTGAGTGTGAAACATCAGTCTGCTAGTGTAATCTAATTGCAGTTGCCTGCCTGCCAGCGTGTGTGCCAGGCCCACTTGCCAACTAGTGCCACCACTCATATCTGTTGTAACAGTAGTGTAAATTTTGTAAAAAAAAAAAACTTTTTTGACTGTGAAACATCAGTCTATTAGGGTAATCTAATTGCAGTTTCCTGCCTGCCAGCATGTGTGCCAGGCTCACTTGCCAACTAGTGCCACCACTCATATCTGTTGTAACAGTAGTGTAAATATTTAAAAAAAAAACTATTTTGACTGTGAAACATCAGTCTGCTAGTGTAATCTAATTGCAGTTGCCTGCCTGCCAGCGTGTGTGCCAGGCCCACTTGCCAACTAGTGCCACCACTCATATCTGTTGTAACAGTATTGTAATTTTTTTAAAAAAAAAACTTTTTTGACTGTGAAACATCAGTCTGCTAGTGTAATCTAATTGCAGTTGTCTGCCTGCCAGCATGTGTGCCAGGCCCACTTGCCAACAAGTGCCACCACTCATATCTGTTGTAACAGTAGTGTAAATTTTTTTTAAAAAACTTTTTTGACTGTGAAACATCAGTCTGCTAGTGTAATCTAATTGCAGTTGCCTGCCTGCCAGCGTGTGTGCCAGGCCCACTTGCCAACTAGTGCCACCACTCATATCTGTTGTAACAGTAGTGTAAATATTTAAAAAAAAAACATTTTTGACTGTGAAACATCAGTCTGCTAGGGTAATCTAATTGCAGTTGCCTGCCTGCCAGCATGTGTGCCAGGCCCACTTGCCAACTAGTGCCACCACTCATATCTGTTGTAACAGTATTGTAAAAAAAATTTTAAATTTTTTTTTTGACTGTGAAACATCAGTCTGCTAGTGTAATCTAATTGCAGTTGCCTGCCTGCCAGCGTGTGTGCCAGGCCCACTTGCCAACTAGTGCCACCACTCATATCTGTTGTAACAGTAGTGTAAATATTTTTTTTAAAAACTTTTTTGAATGTGAAACATCAGTCTGCTAGTGTAATCTAATTGCAATTGCCTGCCTGCCAGCGTGTGTGCCAGGCCCACTTTACAACTAGTGCCACCACTCATATCTGTTGTAACAGTAGTGTAAATTTTGTAAAAAAAAACTTTTTTGACTGTGAAACATCAGTCTGCTAGGGTAATCTAATTGCAGTTGCCTGCCTGCCAGCGTGTGTGCCAGGCCCACTTGCCAACTAGTGCCACCACTAATATCTGTTGTAACAGTAGTGTAAATATTTTTTTAAAAACTTTTTGGACTGTGAAACATCAGTCTGCTAGTGTAATCTAATTGCAGTTGCCTGCCTGCCAGCGTGTGTGCCAGGCCCACTTGCCAACTAGTGCCACCACTCATATCTGTTGTAACAGTAGTGTAAACTTTGTAAAAAAAAAACTTTTTTGACTGTGAAACATCAGTCTGCTAGTGTAATCTAATTGCAGTTGCCTGCCTGCCAGCGTGTGTGCCAGGCCCACTTGCCAACTAGTACCACCACTCATATCTGTTGTAACAGTATTGTAATTTTTAAAAAAAAAAAAACTTTTTTGACTGTGAAACATCAGTCTGCTAGTGTAATCTAATTGCAGTTGTCTGCCTGCCAGCATGTGTGCCAGGCCCACTTGCCAACAAGTGCCACCACTCATATCTGTTGTAACAGTAGTGTAAATGTTTTTTAAAAAAACTTTTTTGACTGTGAAACATCAGTCTGCTAGTGTAATCTAATTGCAGTTGCCTGCCTGCCAGCGTGTGTGCCAGGCCCACTTGCCAACTAGTGCCACCACTCATATCTGTTGTAACAGTAGTGTAAATATTTAAAAAAAAAACATTTTTGACTGTGAAACATCAGTCTGCTAGGGTAATCTAATTGCAGTTGCCTGCCTGCCAGCATGTGTGCCAGGCCCACTTGCCAACTAGTGCCACCACTCATATCTGTTGTAACAGTATTGTAATTTTTTTAAAAAAAAAACTTTTTTGACTGTGAAACATCAGTCTGCTAGTGTAATCTAATTGCAGTTGCCTGTCTGCCAGCGTGTGTGCCAGGCCCACTTGCCAACTAGTGCCACCACTCATATCTGTTGTAACAGTAGTGTAAATATTTTTTAAAAAAACTTTTTTGAATGTGAAACATCAGTCTGCTAGTGTAATCTAATTGCAATTGCCTGCCTGCCAGCGTGTGTGCCAGGCCCACTTTACAACTAGTGCCACCACTCATATCTGTTGTAACAGTAGTGTAAATTTTGTAAAAAAAACTTTTTTGACTGTGAAACATCAGTCTGCTAGTGTAATCTAATTGCAGTTGCCTGCCTGCCAGCGTGTGTGCCAGGCCCACTTGCCAACTAGTGCCACCACTCATATCTGTTGTAACAGTAGTGTAAATATTTAAAAAAAAAACATTTTTGACTGTGAAACATCAGTCTGCTAGGGTAATCTAATTGCAGTTGCCTGCCTGCCAGCATGTGTGCCAGGCCCACTTGCCAACTAGTGCCACCACTCATATCTGTTGTAACAGTATTGTAAAAAAATTTTTAAATTTTTTTTTTGACTGTGAAACATCAGTCTGCTAGTGTAATCTAATTGCAGTTGCCTGCCTGCCAGCGTGTGTGCCAGGCCCACTTGCCAACTAGTGCCACCACTCATATCTGTTGTAACAGTAGTGTAAATATTTTTTTTAAAAACTTTTTTGAATGTGAAACATCAGTCTGCTAGTGTAATCTAATTGCAATTGCCTGCCTGCCAGCGTGTGTGCCAGGCCCACTTTACAACTAGTGCCACCACTCATATCTGTTGTAACAGTAGTGTAAATTTTGTAAAAAAAAACTTTTTTGACTGTGAAACATCAGTCTGCTAGGGTAATCTAATTGCAGTTGCCTGCCTGCCAGCGTGTGTGCCAGGCCCACTTGCCAACTAGTGCCACCACTCATATCTGTTGTAACAGTAGTGTAAATATTTTTTTAAAAACTTTTTGGACTGTGAAACATCAGTCTGCTAGTGTAATCTAATTGCAGTTGCCTGCCTGCCAGCGTGTGTGCCAGGCCCACTTGCCAACTAGTGCCACCACTCATATCTGTTGTAACAGTAGTGTAAACTTTGTAAAAAAAAAACTTTTTTGACTGTGAAACATCAGTCTGCTAGTGTAATCTAATTGCAGTTGCCTGCCTGCCAGCGTGTGTGCCAGGCCCACTTGCCAACTAGTACCACCACTCATATCTGTTGTAACAGTATTGTAATTTTTAAAAAAAAAAAAAACTTTTTTGACTGTGAAACATCAGTCTGCTAGTGTAATCTAATTGCAGTTGTCTGCCTGCCAGCATGTGTGCCAGGCCCACTTGCCAACAAGTGCCACCACTCATATCTGTTGTAACAGTAGTGTAAATGTTTTTTAAAAAAACTTTTTTGACTGTGAAACATCAGTCTGCTAGTGTAATCTAATTGCAGTTGCCTGCCTGCCAGCGTGTGTGCCAGGCCCACTTGCCAACTAGTGCCACCACTCATATCTGTTGTAACAGTAGTGTAAATATTTAAAAAAAAACCATTTTTGACTGTGAAACATCAGTCTGCTAGGGTAATCTAATTGCAGTTGCCTGCCTGCCAGCATGTGTGCCAGGCCCACTTGCCAACTAGTGCCACCACTCATATCTGTTGTAACAGTATTGTAATTTTTTTAAAAAAAAAACTTTTTTGACTGTGAAACATCAGTCTGCTAGTGTAATCTAATTGCAGTTGCCTGTCTGCCAGCGTGTGTGCCAGGCCCACTTGCCAACTAGTGCCACCACTCATATCTGTTGTAACAGTAGTGTAAATATTTTTTAAAAAAACTTTTTTGAATGTGAAACATCAGTCTGCTAGTGTAATCTAATTGCAATTGCCTGCCTGCCAGCGTGTGTGCCAGGCCCACTTTACAACTAGTGCCACCACTCATATCTGTTGTAACAGTAGTGTAAATTTTGTAAAAAAAACTTTTTTGACTGTGAAACATCAGTCTGCTAGGGTAATCTAATTGCAGTTGCCTTCCTGCTAGCGTGTGTGCCAGCCCCACTTGCCAACTAGTGCCACCACTCATATCTGTTGTAACAGTAGTGTAAATATTTTTTTAAAAACTTTTTGGACTGTGAAACATCAGTCTGCTAGTGTAATCTAATTGCAGTTGCCTGCCTGCCAGCGTGTGTGCCAGGCCCACTTGCCAACTAGTGCCACCACTCATATCTGTTGTAACAGTAGTGTAAACTTTGTAAAAAAACTTTTTTGACTGTGAAACATCAGTCTGCTAGTGTAATCTAATGGCAGTTGCCTGCCTGCCAGCGTGTGTGCCAGGCCCACTTGCCAACTAGTGCCACCACCACTCATATCTGTTGTAACAGTAGTGTAATTTTTTTGAAAAAAAACTTTTTTGACTGTGAAACATCAGTCTGCTAGTGTAATCTAATAGCAGTTGCCTGCCTGCCAGTGTGTGTGCCACGCTCACTTGCCATCTAGTGCCACCACTCATATCTGTTGTAACAGTATTGTAATTTTTTTTTTAAAAAAACTTTTTTGACTGTGAAACATCAGTCTGCTAGTGTAATCTAATTGCAGTTGCCTGCCTGCCAGCGTGTGTGCCAGGCACACTTGCCAACTAGTGCCACCACTCATATCTGTTGTAACAGTAGTATAAATATTTAAAAAAAAAACATTTTTGACTGTGAAACATCAGTCTGCTAGTGTAATCTAATTGCAGTTGCCTGCCTGCCAGCGTGTGTGCCAGGCACACTTGCCAACTAGTGCCACCACTCATATCTGTTGTAACAGTAGTGTAAATATTTAAAAAAAAAACATTTTTGACTGTGAAACATCAGTCTGCTAGGGTAATCTAATTGCAGTTGCCTGCCTGCCAGCGTGTGTGCCAGGCCCACTTGCCAACTAGTGCCACCACTCATATCTGTTGTAACAGTAGTGTAAATTTTGTAAAAAAATACTTTTTTGACTGTGAAACATCAGTCTGCTAGGGTAATCTAATTGCAGTTGCCTGCCTTCCAGCGTGTGTGCCAGGCCCACTTGCCAACTAGTGCCACCACTCATATCTGTTGTAACAGTAGTGTAAATTTTGTAAAAAAAAACTTTTTTGACTGTGAAACATCAGTCTGCTAGTGTAATCTAATTGCAGTTGCCTGCCTGCCAGTGTTTGTGCCAGGCCCACTTGCCAACTAGTGCCACCACTCATATCTGTTGTAACAATAGTGTACATTTTTAAAAAAAAAAAAACTGTTTTGACTGTGAAACATCAGTCTGCTAGTGTAATCTAATTGCAGTTGCCTGCCTGCCAGCATGTGTGCCAGGCCTACTTGCCAACTAGTGCCACCACTCATATCTGTTGTAACAGTAGTGTAAATATTTTTTAAAAAACTTTTTGAGTGTGAAACATCAGTCTGCTAGTGTAATCTAATTGCAGTTGCCTGCCTGCCAGCGTGTGTGCCAGGCCCACTTGCCAACTAGTGCCACCACTCATATCTGTTGTAACAGTAGTGTAAATTTTGTAAAAAAAAAAACTTTTTTGACTGTGAAACATCAGTCTGCTAGGGTAATCTAATTGCAGTTTCCTGCCTGCCAGCATGTGTGCCAGGCTCACTTGCCAACTAGTGCCACCACTCATATCTGTTGTAACAGTAGTGTAAATATTTAAAAAAAAACTATTTTGACTGTGAAACATCAGTCTGCTAGTGTAATCTAATTGCAGTTGCCTGCCTGCCAGCGTGTGTGCCAGGCCCACTTGCCAACTAGTGCCACCACTCATATCTGTTGTAACAGTATTGTAATTTTTTTTAAAAAAAAACTTTTTTGACTGTGAAACATCAGTCTGCTAGTGTAATCTAATTGCAGTTGTCTGCCTGCCAGCATGTGTGCCAGGCCCACTTGCCAACAAGTGCCACCACTCATATCTGTTGTAACAGTAGTGTAAATTTTTTTTAAAAAACTTTTTTGACTGTGAAACATCAGTCTGCTAGTGTAATCTAATTGCAGTTGCCTGCCTGCCAGCGTGTGTGCCAGGCCCACTTGCCAACTAGTGCCACCACTCATATCTGTTGTAACAGTAGTGTAAATATTTAAAAAAAACATTTTTGACTGTGAAACATCAGTCTGCTAGGGTAATCTAATTGCAGTTGCCTGCCTGCCAGCATGTGTGCCAGGCCCACTTGCCAACTAGTGCCACCACTCATATCTGTTGTAACAGTATTGTAAAAAAAATTTTAAATTTTTTTTTTGACTGTGAAACATCAGTCTGCTAGTGTAATCTAATTGCAGTTGCCTGCCTGCCAGCGTGTGTGCCAGGCCCACTTGCCAACTAGTGCCACCACTCATATCTGTTGTAACAGTAGTGTAAATATTTTTTTAAAAAACTTTTTTGAATGTGAAACATCAGTCTGCTAGTGTAATCTAATTGCAATTGCCTGCCTGCCAGCGTGTGTGCCAGGCCCACTTTACAACTAGTGCCACCACTCATATCTGTTGTAACAGTAGTGTAAATTTTGTAAAAAAAAACTTTTTTGACTGTGAAACATCAGTCTGCTAGGGTAATCTAATTGCAGTTGCCTGCCTGCCAGCGTGTGTGCCAGGCCCACTTGCCAACTAGTGCCACCACTAATATCTGTTGTAACAGTAGTGTAAATATTTTTTTAAAAACTTTTTGGACTGTGAAACATCAGTCTGCTAGTGTAATCTAATTGCAGTTGCCTGCCTGCCAGCGTGTGTGCCAGGCCCACTTGCCAACTAGTGCCACCACTCATATCTGTTGTAACAGTAGTGTAAACTTTGTAAAAAAAAAACTTTTTTGACTGTGAAACATCAGTCTGCTAGTGTAATCTAATTGCAGTTGCCTGCCTGCCAGCGTGTGTGCCAGGCCCACTTGCCAACTAGTACCACCACTCATATCTGTTGTAACAGTATTGTAATTTAAAAAAAAAAAAAAAACTTTTTTGACTGTGAAACATCAGTCTGCTAGTGTAATCTAATTGCAGTTGTCTGCCTGCCAGCATGTGTGCCAGGCCCACTTGCCAACAAGTGCCACCACTCATATCTGTTGTAACAGTAGTGTAAATGTTTTTTAAAAAAACTTTTTTGACTGTGAAACATCAGTCTGCTAGTGTAATCTAATTGCAGTTGCCTGCCTGCCAGCGTGTGTGCCAGGCCCACTTGCCAACTAGTGCCACCACTCATATCTGTTGTAACAGTAGTGTAAATATTTAAAAAAAAAAAACATTTTTGACTGTGAAACATCAGTCTGCTAGGGTAATCTAATTGCAGTTGCCTGCCTGCCAGCATGTGTGCCAGGCCCACTTGCCAACTAGTGCCACCACTCATATCTGTTGTAACAGTATTGTAATTTTTTTTTTAAAAAAAACTTTTTTGACTGTGAAACATCAGTCTGCTAGTGTAATCTAATTGCAGTTGCCTGCCTGCCAGCGTGTGTGCCAGGCCCACTTGCCAACTAGTGCCACCACTCATATCTGTTGTAACAGTAGTGTAAATATTTTTTAAAAAAACTTTTTTGAATGTGAAACATCAGTCTGCTAGTGTAATCTAATTGCAATTGCCTGCCTGCCAGCGTGTGTGCCAGGCCCACTTTACAACTAGTGCCACCACTCATATCTGTTGTAACAGTAGTGTAAATTTTGTAAAAAAAACTTTTTTGACTGTGAAACATCAGTCTGCTAGGGTAATCTAATTGCAGTTGCCTTCCTGCTAGCGTGTGTGCCAGCCCCACTTGCCAACTAGTGCCACCACTCATATCTGTTGTAACAGTAGTGTAAATATTTTTTTAAAAACTTTTTGGACTGTGAAACATCAGTCTGCTAGTGTAATCTAATTGCAGTTGCCTGCCTGCCAGCGTGTGTGCCAGGCCCACTTGCCAACTAGTGCCACCACTCATATCTGTTGTAACAGTAGTGTAAACTTTGTATAAAAACTTTTTTGACTGTGAAACATCAGTCTGCTAGTGTAATCTAATGGCAGTTGCCTGCCTGCCAGCGTGTGTGCCAGGCCCACTTGCCAACTAGTGCCACCACCACTCATATCTGTTGTAACAGTAGTGTAATTTTTTTGAAAAAAAACTTTTTTGACTGTGAAACATCAGTCTGCTAGTGTAATCTAATAGCAGTTGCCTGCCTGCCAGTGTGTGTGCCACGCTCACTTGCCATCTAGTGCCACCACTCATATCTGTTGTAACAGTATTGTAATTTTTTTTTTTTAAAAACTTTTTTGACTGTGAAACATCAGTCTGCTAGTGTAATCTAATTGCAGTTGCCTGCCTGCCAGCGTGAGTGCCAGGCACACTTGCCAACTAGTGCCACCACTCATATCTGTTGTAACAGTAGTATAAATATTTAAAAAAAAAACATTTTTGACTGTGAAACATCAGTCTGCTAGTGTAATCTAATTGCAGTTGCCTGCCTGCCAGCGTGTGTGCCAGGCACACTTGCCAACTAGTGCCACCACTCATATCTGTTGTAACAGTAGTGTAAATATTTAAAAAAAAAACATTTTTGACTGTGAAACATCAGTCTGCTAGGGTAATCTAATTGCAGTTGCCTGCCTGCCAGCGTGTGTGCCAGGCCCACTTGCCAACTAGTGCCACCACTCATATCTGTTGTAACAGTAGTGTAAATTTTGTAAAAAAAAACTTTTTTGACTGTGAAACATCAGTCTGCTAGGGTAATCTAATTGCAGTTGCCTGCCTTCCAGCGTGTGTGCCAGGCCCACTTGCCAACTAGTGCCACCACTCATATCTGTTGTAACAGTAGTGTAAATTTTGTAAAAAAAAACTTTTTTGACTGTGAAACATCAGTCTGCTAGTGTAATCTAATTGCAGTTGCCTGCCTGCCAGTGTTTGTGCCAGGCCCACTTGCCAACTAGTGCCACCACTCATATCTGTTGTAACAATAGTGTACATTTTTTAAAAAAAAAAACTGTTTTGACTGTGAAACATCAGTCTGCTAGTGTAATCTAATTGCAGTTGCCTGCCTGCCAGCATGTGTGCCAGGCCTACTTGCCAACTAGTGCCACCACTCATATCTGTTGTAACAGTAGTGTAAATATTTTTTAAAAAACTTTTTGAGTGTGAAACATCAGTCTGCTAGTGTAATCTAATTGCAGTTGCCTGCCTGCCAGCGTGTGTGCCAGGCCCACTTGCCAACTAGTGCCACCACTCATATCTGTTGTAACAGTAGTGTAAATTTTGTAAAAAAAAAAACATTTTTGACTGTGAAACATCAGTCTGCTAGGGTAATCTAATTGCAGTTTCCTGCCTGCCAGCATGTGTGCCAGGCTCACTTGCCAACTAGTGCCACCACTCATATCTGTTGTAACAGTAGTGTAAATATTTAAAAAAAAAACTATTTTGACTGTGAAACATCAGTCTGCTAGTGTAATCTAATTGCAGTTGCCTGCCTGCCAGCGTGTGTGCCAGGCCCACTTGCCAACTAGTGCCACCACTCATATCTGTTGTAACAGTATTGTAATTTTTTTTTAAAAAAAACTTTTTTGACTGTGAAACATCAGTCTGCTAGTGTAATCTAATTGCAGTTGTCTGCCTGCCAGCATGTGTGCCAGGCCCACTTGCCAACAAGTGCCACCACTCATATCTGTTGTAACAGTAGTGTAAATTTTTTTTAAAAAACTTTTTTGACTGTGAAACATCAGTCTGCTAGTGTAATCTAATTGCAGTTGCCTGCCTGCCAGCGTGTGTGCCAGGCCCACTTGCCAACTAGTGCCACCACTCATATCTGTTGTAACAGTAGTGTAAATATTTAAAAAAAAAACATTTTTGACTGTGAAACATCAGTCTGCTAGGGTAATCTAATTGCAGTTGCCTGCCTGCCAGCATGTGTGCCAGGCCCACTTGCCAACTAGTGCCACCACTCATATCTGTTGTAACAGTATTGTAAAACATTTTTTAAATTTTTTTTTTGACTGTGAAACATCAGTCTGCTAGTGTAATCTAATTGCAGTTGCCTGCCTGCCAGCGTGTGTGCCAGGCCCACTTGCCAACTAGTGCCACCACTCATATCTGTTGTAACAGTAGTGTAAATATTTTTTTAAAAAACGTTTTTGAATGTGAAACATCAGTCTGCTAGTGTAATCTAATTGCAATTGCCTGCCTGCCAGCGTGTGTGCCAGGCCCACTTTACAACTAGTGCCACCACTCATATCTGTTGTAACAGTAGTGTAAATTTTGTAAAAAAAAACTTTTTTGACTGTGAAACATCAGTCTGCTAGGGTAATCTAATTGCAGTTGCCTGCCTGCCAGCGTGTGTGCCAGGCCCACTTGCCAACTAGTGCCACCACTAATATCTGTTATAACAGTAGTGTAAATATTTTTTTAAAAACTTTTTGGACTGTGAAACATCAGTCTGCTAGTGTAATCTAATTGCAGTTGCCTGCCTGCCAGCGTGTGTGCCAGGCCTACTTGCCAACTAGTGCCACCACTCATATCTGTTGTAACAGTAGTGTAAACTTTGTAAAAAAAAAACTTTTTTGACTGTGAAACATCAGTCTGCTAGTGTAATCTAATTGCAGTTGCCTGCCTGCCAGCGTGTGTGCCAGGCCCACTTGCCAACTAGTACCACCACTCATATCTGTTGTAACAGTATTGTAATTTTAAAAAAAAAAAAAAACTTTTTTGACTGTGAAACATCAGTCTGCTAGTGTAATCTAATTGCAGTTGTCTGCCTGCCAGCATGTGTGCCAGGCCCACTTGCCAACAAGTGCCACCACTCATATCTGTTGTAACAGTAGTGTAAATGTTTTTTAAAAAAACTTTTTTGACTGTGAAACATCAGTCTGCTAGTGTAATCTAATTGCAGTTGCCTGCCTGCCAGCGTGTGTGCCAGGCCCACTTGCCAACTAGTGCCACCACTCATATCTGTTGTAACAGTAGTGTAAATATTTTTTAAAAAAACTTTTTTGAATGTGAAACATCAGTCTGCTAGTGTAATCTAATTGCAATTGCCTGCCTGCCAGCGTGTGTGCCAGGCCCACTTTACAACTAGTGCCACCACTCATATCTGTTGTAACAGTAGTGTAAATTTTGTAAAAAAAACTTTTTTGACTGTGAAACATCAGTCTGCTAGGGTAATCTAATTGCAGTTGCCTTCCTGCTAGCGTGTGTGCCAGCCCCACTTGCCAACTAGTGCCACCACTCATATCTGTTGTAACAGTAGTGTAAATATTTTTTTAAAAACTTTTTGGACTGTGAAACATCAGTCTGCTAGTGTAATCTAATTGCAGTTGCCTGCCTGCCAGCGTGTGTGCCAGGCCCACTTGCCAACTAGTGCCACCACTCATATCTGTTGTAACAGTAGTGTAAACTTTGTAAAAAAACTTTTTTGACTGTGAAACATCAGTCTGCTAGTGTAATCTAATGGCAGTTGCCTGCCTGCCAGCGTGTGTGCCAGGCCCACTTGCCAACTAGTGCCACCACTCATATCTGTTGTAACAGTAGTGTAATTTTTTTTAAAAAAAAATAACTTTTTTGACTGTGAAACATCAGTCTGCTAGTGTAATCTAATTGCAGTTGCCTGCCTGCCAGCGTGTGTGCCAGACTCACAGCATATACTGTGCCCACTTGCCCAGTGCCACCACTCATATCTGGTATAACAGTAGTGTAAATTTAAAAACAAAAACTTTTTTGACTGTGAAACATCAGTCTGCTAGTGTAATCTAATTGTAGTTGCCTGCCTGCCAGCGTGTGTGCCAGGCCCACTTGCCAACTAGTGCCACCACCACTCATATCTGTTGTAACAGTAGTATAATTTTTTTGAAAAAAAACTTTTTTGACTGTGAAACATCAGTCTGCTAGTGTAATCTAATAGCAGTTGCCTGCCTGCCAGTGTGTGTGCCACGCTCACTTGCCATCTAGTGCCACCACTCATATCTGTTGTAACAGTATTGTAATTTTTTTTTAAAAAAAACTTTTTTGACTGTGAAACATCAGTCTGCTAGTGTAATCTAATTGCAGTTGCCTGCCTGCCAGCGTGTGTGCCAGGCACACTTGCCAACTAGTGCCACCACTCATATCTGTTGTAACAGTAGTGTAAATATTTAAAAAAAAAACATTTTTGACTGTGAAACATCAGTCTGCTAGGGTAATCTAATTGCAGTTGCCTGCCTGCCAGCGTGTGTGCCAGGCCCACTTGCCAACTAGTGCCACCACTCATATCTGTTGTAACAGTAGTGTAAATTTTGTAAAAAAAAACTTTTTTGACTGTGAAACATCAGTCTGCTAGGGTAATCTAATTGCAGTTGCCTGCCTTCCAGCGTGTGTGCCAGGCCCACTTGCCAACTAGTGCCACCACTCATATCTGTTGTAACAGTAGTGTAAATTTTGTAAAAAAAAACTTTTTTGACTGTGAAACATCAGTCTGCTAGTGTAATCTAATTGCAGTTGCCTGCCTGCCAGTGTTTGTGCCAGGCCCACTTGCCAACTAGTGCCACCACTCATATCTGTTGTAACAATAGTGTACATTTTTAAAAAAAAAAACTGTTTTGACTGTGAAACATCAGTCTGCTAGTGTAATCTAATTGCAGTTGCCTGCCTGCCAGCGTGTGTGCCAGGCCCACTTGCCAACTAGTGCCACCACTCATATCTGTTGTAACAGTAGTGTAAATATTTAAAAAAAAAACATTTTTGACTGTGAAACATCAGTCTGCTAGGGTAATCTAATTGCAGTTGCCTGCCTGCCAGCATGTGTGCCAGGCCCACTTGCCAACTAGTGCCACCACTCATATCTGTTGTAACAGTAGTGTAAATATTTTTTAAAAAACTTTTTGAGTGTGAAACATCAGTCTGCTAGTGTAATCTAATTGCAGTTGTCTGCCTGCCAGCATGTGTGCCAGGCCCACTTGCCAACAAGTGCCACCACTCATATCTTTTGTAACAGTAGTGTAAATTTTTTTTAAAAAACTTTTTTGACTGTGAAACATCAGTCTGCTAGTGTAATCTAATTGCAGTTGCCTGCCTGCCTGCCAGCGTGTGTGCCAGGCCCACTTGCCAACTAGTGCCACCACTCATATCTGTTGTAACAGTAGTGTAAATATTTAAAAAAAAAACATTTTTGACTGTGAAACATCAGTCTGCTAGGGTAATCTAATTGCAGTTGCCTGCCTGCCAGCATGTGTGCCAGGCCCACTTGCCAACTAGTGCCACCACTCATATCTGTTGTAACAGTATTGTAAAAAAAAATTTTAAATTTTTTTTTGACTGTGAAACATCAGTCTGCTAGTGTAATCTAATTGCAGTTGCCTGCCTGCCAGCGTGTGTGCCAGGCCCACTTTACAACTAGTGCCACCACTCATATCTGTTGTAACAGTAGTGTAAATTTTGTAAAAAAAAACTTTTTTGACTGTGAAACATCAGTCTGCTAGGGTAATCTAATTGCAGTTGCCTGCCTGCCAGCGTGTGTGCCAGGCCCACTTGCCAACTAGTGCCACCACTCATATCTGTTGTAACAGTAGTGTAAATATTTTTTTTAAAACTTTTTGGACTGTGAAACATCAGTCTGCTAGTGTAATCTAATTGCAATTGCCTGCCTGCCAGCGTGTGTGCCAGGCCCACTTTACAACTAGTGCCACCACTCATATCTGTTGTAACAGTAGTGTAAATTTTGTAAAAAAAAAACTTTTTTGACTGTGAAACATCAGTCTGCTAGGGTAATCTAATTGCAGTTGCCTGCCTGCCAGCGTGTGTGCCAGGCCCACTTGCCAACTAGTGCCACCACTCATATCTGTTGTAACAGTAGTGTAAATATTTTTTTTAAAACTTTTTGGACTGTGAAACATCAGTCTGCTAGTGTAATCTAATTGCAGTTGCCTGCCTGCCAGCGTGTGTGCCAGGCCCACTTGCCAACTAGTGCCACCACTCATATCTGTTGTAACAGTAGTGTAAACTTTGTAAAAAAAAAACTTTTTTGACTGTGAAACATCAGTCTGCTAGTGTAATCTAATTGCAGTTGCCTGCCTGCCAGCGTGTGTGCCAGGCCCACTTGCCAACTAGTACCACCACTCATATCTGTTGTAACAGTATTGTAATTTTAAAAAAAAAAAAAACTTTTTTGACTGTGAAACATCAGTCTGCTAGTGTAATCTAATTGCAGTTGTCTGCCTGCCAGCATGTGTGCCAGGCCCACTTGCCAACAAGTGCCACCACTCATATCTGTTGTAACAGTAGTGTAAATGTTTTTTAAAAAAACTTTTTTGACTGTGAAACATCAGTCTGCTAGTGTAATCTAATTGCAGTTGCCTGCCTGCCAGCGTGTGTGCCAGGCCCACTTGCCAACTAGTGCCACCACTCATATCTGTTGTAACAGTAGTGTAAATATTTAAAAAAAAAAACATTTTTGACTGTGAAACATCAGTCTGCTAGGGTAATCTAATTGCAGTTGCCTGCCTGCCAGCATGTGTGCCAAGCCCACTTGCCAACTAGTGCCACCACTCATATCTGTTGTAACAGTATTGTAATTTTTTAAAAAAAAAACTTTTTTGACTGTGAAACATCAGTCTGCTAGTGTAATCTAATTGCAGTTGCCTGCCTGCCAGCGTGTGTGCCAGGCCCACTTGCCAACTAGTGCCACCACTCATATCTGTTGTAACAGTAGTGTAAATATTTTTTTAAAAAACTTTTTTGAATGTGAAACATCAGTCTGCTAGTGTAATCTAATTGCAATTGCCTGCCTGCCAGCGTGTGTGCCAGGCCCACTTTACAACTAGTGCCACCACTCATATCTGTTGTAACAGTAGTGTAAATTTTGTAAAAAAAACTTTTTTGACTGTGAAACATCAGTCTGCTAGGGTAATCTAATTGCAGTTGCCTTCCTGCTAGCGTGTGTGCCAGCCCCACTTGCCAACTAGTGCCACCACTCATATCTGTTGTAACAGTAGTGTAAATATTTTTTTAAAAACTTTTTGGACTGTGAAACATCAGTCTGCTAGTGTAATCTAATTGCAGTTGCCTGCCTGCCAGCGTGTGTGCCAGGCCCACTTGCCAACTAGTGCCACCACTCATATCTGTTGTAACAGTAGTGTAAACTTTGTAAAAAAACTTTTTTGACTGTGAAACATCAGTCTGCTAGTGTAATCTAATGGCAGTTGCCTGCCTGCCAGCGTGTGTGCCAGGCCCACTTGCCAACTAGTGCCACCACTCATATCTGTTGTAACAGTAGTGTAATTTTTTTTAAAAAAAAATAACTTTTTTGACTGTGAAATATCAGTCTGCTAGTGTAATCTAATTGCAGTTGCCTGCCTGCCAGTGTTTGTGCCAGGCCCACTTGCCAACTAGTGCCACCACTCATATCTGTTGTAACAATAGTGTAAAATTTTTAAAAAAAAAAACTTTTTTGACTGTGAAACATCAGTCTGCTAGTGTAATCTAATTGCAGTTGCCTGCCTGCCAGCATGTGTGCCAGGCCTACTTGCCAACTAGTGCCACCACTCATATCTGTTGTAACAGTAGTGTAAATATTTTTAAAAAAACTTTTTGAGTGTGAAACATCAGTCTGCTAGTGTAATCAAATTGCAGTTGCCTGTCTGCCAGCGTGTGTGCCAGGCCCACTTGCCATCTAGTGCCACCACTCATATCTGTTGTAACAGTAGTGTAAATTTTGTAAAAAAAAAAACTTTTTTGACTGTGAAACATCAGTCTGCTAGGGTAATCTAATTGCAGTTGCCTGCCTGCCAGCATGTGTGCCAGGCCCACTTGCCAACTAGTGCAACCACTCATATCTGTTGTAACAGTAGTGTAAATATTTTTTTTAAAAAACTTTTTTGACTGTGAAACATCAGTCTGCTAGTGTAATCTAATTGCAGTTGCCTGCCTGCCTGCCAGCCTGTGTGCCAGGCCCACTTGCCAACTAGTGCCACCACTCATATATGTTGTAACAGTAGTGTAAATTTATTAAAAAAAAACTTTTTTGACTGTGAAACATCAGTCTGCTAGTGTAATCTAATTGCAGTTGCCTGCCTGTCATCGTGTCTGCCAGGCCCACTTGCCAACTAGTGCCACCACTCATCTGTTGTAACAGTAGTGTAAATATTTTTTTTAAAAACTTTTTGGACTGTGAAACATCAGTCTGCTAGTGTAATCTAATTGCAGTTGCCTGCCTGCCAGCGTGTGTGCCAGGCCCACTTGCCAACTAGTGCCACCACTCATATCTGTTGTAACAGTAGTGTAAACTTTTAAAAAAAAACTTTTTGGACTGTGAAACTTCAGTCTGCTAGTGTAATCTAATTGCAGTTGCCTGCCTGCCAGCGTGTGTGCCATGCCCACTTGCCAACTAGTGCCACGACTCATATCTGTTGTAACAGTAGTGTAAATTTATTAAAAAAAACTTTTTTGACTGTGAAACATCAGTCTGCTAGTGTAATATAATTGCAGTTGCCTGCCTGCCAGCGTGTGTGCCAGGCCCACTTGCCAACTAGTGCCACCACTCATATCTGTTGTAACAATAGTGTAAATTTTTTAAAAAAAACTTTTTTGACTGTGAAACATCAGTCTGCTAGTGTAATCTAATTGCAGTTGCCTGCCAGCGTGTGTGCCAGGCCCACTTGCCAACTAGTGCCACCACTCATATCTGTTGTAACAATAGTGTAAATTTTTAAAAAAAAAACTTTTTTGACTGTGAAACATCAGTCTGCTAGTGTAATCTAATTGCAGTTGCCTGCCTGCCTGCCAGCGTTTGTGCCAGGCCCACTTGCCATCTAGTGCCACCACTCATATCTGTTGTAACAATAGTGTAAAATTTTTTTAAAAAAAACTTTTTTGACTGTGAAACATCAGTCTGCTAGTGTAATCAAATTGCAGTTGCCTGTCTGCCAGCGTGTGTGCCAGGCCCACTTGCCATCTAGTGCCACCACTCATATCTGTTGTAACAGTAGTGTAAATTTTGTAAAAAAAAAAACTTTTTGAGTGTGAAACATCAGTCTGCTAGTGTAATCAAATTGCAGTTGCCTGTCTGCCAGCGTGTGTGCCAGGCCCACTTGCCATCTAGTGCCACCACTCATATCTGTTGTAACAGTAGTGTAAATTTTGTAAAAAAAAAAACTTTTTTGACTGTGAAACATCAGTCTGCTAGGGTAATCTAATTGCAGTTGCCTGCCTGCCAGCATGTGTGCCAGGCCCACTTGCCAACTAGTGCAACCACTCATATCTGTTGTAACAGTAGTGTAAATATTTTTTTAAAAAACTTTTTTGAATGTGAAACATCAGTCTGCTAGTGTAATCTAATTGCAATTGCCTGCCTGCCAGCGTGTGTGCCAGGCCCACTTTACAACTAGTGCCACCACTCATATCTGTTGTAACAGTAGTGTAAATTTTGTAAAAAAAACTTTTTTGACTGTGAAACATCAGTCTGCTAGTGTAATCTAATTGCAGTTGCCTTCCTGCTAGCGTGTGTGCCAGCCCCACTTGCCAACTAGTGCCACCACTCATATCTGTTGTAACAGTAGTGTAAATATTTTTTTAAAAACTTTTTGGACTGTGAAACATCAGTCTGCTAGTGTAATCTAATTGCAGTTGCCTGCCAGCGTGTGTGCCAGGCCCACTTGCCAACTAGTGCCACCACTCATATCTGTTGTAACAGTAGTGTAAACTTTGTAAAAAAACTTTTTTGACTGTGAAACATCAGTCTGCTAGTGTAATCTAATGGCAGTTGCCTGCCTGCCAGCGTGTGTGCCAGGCCCACTTGCCAACTAGTGCCACCACTCATATCTGTTGTAACAGTAGTGTAATTTTTTTTTAAAAAAAATAACTTTTTTGACTGTGAAACATCAGTCTGCTAGTGTAATCTAATTGCAGTTGCCTGCCTGCCAGTGTTTGTGCCAGGCCCACTTGCCAACTAGTGCCACCACTCATATCTGTTGTAACAATAGTGTACATTTTTAAAAAAAAAAACTTTTTTGACTGTGAAACATCAGTCTGCTAGTGTAATCTAATTGCAGTTGCCTGCCTGCCAGCATGTGTGCAAGGCCTACTTGCCAACTAGTGCCACCACTCATATCTGTTGTAACAGTAGTGTAAATATTTTTCAAAAACTTTTTGAGTGTGAAACATCAGTCTGCTAGTGTAATCAAATTGCAGTTGCCTGTCTGCCAGCGTGTGTGCCAGGCCCACTTGCCATCTAGTGCCACCACTCATATCTGTTGTAACAGTAGTGTAAATTTTGTAAAAAAAAAAAACTTTTTTGACTGTGAAACATCAGTCTGCTAGGGTAATCTAATTGCAGTTGCCTGCCTGCCAGCATGTGTGCCAGGCCCACTTGCCAACTAGTGCAACCACTCATATCTGTTGTAACAGTAGTGTAAATATTTTTTTTAAAAAACTTTTTTGACTGTGAAACATCAGTCTGCTAGTGTAATCTAATTGCAGTTGCCTGCCTGCCTGCCAGCCTGTGTGCCAGGCCCACTTGCCAACTAGTGCCACCACTCATATATGTTGTAACAGTAGTGTAAATTTATTAAAAAAAAACTTTTTTGACTGTGAAACATCAGTCTGCTAGTGTAATCTAATTGCAGTTGCCTGCCTGCCATCGTGTCTGCCAGGCCCACTTGCCAACTAGTGCCACCACTCATCTGTTGTAACAGTAGTGTAAATATTTTTTTAAAAAACTTTTTGGACTGTGAAACATCAGTCTGCTAGTGTAATCTAATTGCAGTTGCCTGCCTGCCAGCGTGTGTGCCAGGCCCACTTGCCAACTAGTGCCACCACTCATATCTGTTGTAACAGTAGTGTAAATTTATTAAAAAAAACTTTTTTGACTGTGAAACATCAGTCTGCTAGTGTAATATAATTGCAGTTGCCTGCCTGCCAGCGTGTGTGCCAGGCCCACTTGCCAACTAGTGCCACCACTCATATCTGTTGTAACAGTAGTGTAAATTTATTAAAAAAAACTTTTTTGACTGTGAAACATCAGTCTGCTAGTGTAATATAATTGCAGTTGCCTGCCTGCCAGCGTGTGTGCCAGGCCCACTTGCCAACTAGTGCCACCACTCATATCTGTTGTAACAATAGTGTAAATTTTTAAAAAAAAACTTTTTTGACTGTGAAACATCAGTCTGCTAGTGTAATCTAATTGCAGTTGCCTGCCAGCGTGTGTGCCAGGCCCACTTGCCAACTAGTGCCACCACTCATATCTGTTGTAACAGTAGTGTAAATTTATTAAAAAAAACTTTTTTGACTGTGAAACATCAGTCTGCTAGTGTAATATAATTGCAGTTGCCTGCCTGCCAGCGTGTGTGCCAGGCCCACTTGCCAACTAGTGCCACCACTCATATCTGTTGTAACAGTAGTGTAAACTTTTAAAAAAAAACTTTTTGGACTGTGAAACTTCAGTCTGCTAGTGTAATCTAATTGCAGTTGCCTGCCTGCCAGCGTGTGTGCCATGCCCACTTGCCAACTAGTGCCACCACTCATATCTGTTGTAACAGTAGTGTAAATTTATTAAAAAAAACTTTTTTGACTGTGAAACATCAGTCTGCTAGTGTAATATAATTGCAGTTGCCTGCCTGCCAGCGTGTGTGCCAGGCCCACTTGCCAACTAGTGCCACCACTCATATCTGTTGTAACAATAGTGTAAATTTTTTAAAAAAAACTTTTTTGACTGTGAAACATCAGTCTGCTAGTGTAATCTAATTGCAGTTGCCTGCCAGCGTGTGTGCCAGGCCCACTTGCCAACTAGTGCCACCACTCATATCTGTTGTAACAATAGTGTAAATTTTTAAAAAAAAAACTTTTTTGACTGTGAAACATCAGTCTGCTAGTGTAATCTAATTGCAGTTGTCTGCCTGCCTGCCAACGTTTGTGCCAGGCCCACTTGCCATCTAGTGCCACCACTCATATCTGTTGTAACAATAGTGTAAAAAATTTTTTAAAAAAACTTTTTTGACTGTGAAACATCAGTCTGCTAGTGTAATCTAATTGCAGTTGCCTGCCTGCCAGCATGTGTGCCAGGCCTACTTGCCAACTAGTGCCACCACTCATATCTGTTGTAACAGTAGTGTAAATACAGGGAGTGCAGAATTATTAGGCAAGTTGTATTTTTGAGGATTAATTTTATTATTGAACAACAACCATGTTCTCAATGAACCCAAAAAACTCATTAATATCAAAGCTGAATAGTTTTGGAAGTAGTTTTTAGTTTGTTTTTAGTTATAGCTATTTTAGGGGGATATCTGTGTGTGCAGGTGACTATTACTGTCCATAATTATTGGGCAACTTAACAAAAAACAAATATATACCCATTTCAATTATTTATTTTTACCAGTGAAACCAATATAACATCTCAACATTCACAAATATACATTTCTGACATTCAAAAACAAAACAAAAACAAATCAGTGACCAATATAGCCACCTTTCTCTGCAAGGACACTCAAAAGCCTGCCATCCATGGATTCTGTCAGTGTTTTGATCTGTTCACCATCAACATTGCGTGCAGCAGCAACCACAGCCTCCCAGACACTGTTCAGAGAGGTGTACTGTTTTCCCTCCTTGTAAAGCTCACATTTGATGATGGACCATAGGTTCTCAATGGGGTTCAGATCAGGTGAACAAGGAGGCCATGTCATTAGATTTTCTTCTTTTATACCCTTTCTTGCCAGCCACACTGTGGAGTACTTGGACGCGTGTGATGGAGCATTGTCCTGCATGAAAATCATGTTTTTCTTGAAGGATGCAGACTTCTTCCTGTACCACTGCTTGAAGAAGTTGTCTTCCAGAAACTGGCAGTAGGACTGGGAGTTAAGCTTGACTCCATCCTCAACCCGAAAAGGCCCCACAAGCTCATCTTTGATGATACCAGCCCAAACCAGTACTCCACCTCCTTGCTGGCGTCTGAGTCGGACTGGAGCTCTCTGCCCTTTACCAATCCAGCCATGGGCCCATCCATCTGGCCCATCAAGACTCACTCTCATTTCATCAGTCCATAAAACCTTAGAAAAATCAGTCTTGAGATATTTCTTGGCCCAGTCTTGACGTTTCAGCTTGTGTGTCTTGTTCAGTGGTGGTCGTCTTTCAGCCTTTCTTACCTTGGCCATGTCTCTGAGTATTGCACACCTTGTGCTTTTGGGCACTTCCGTGATGTTGCAGCTCTGAAATATGGCCAAACAGGTGGCAAGTGGCATCTTGGCAGCTGCACGCTTGACTTTTCTCAGTTCATGGGCAGTTATTTTGCGCCTTGGTTTTTCCACACGCTTCTTGCGACCCTGTTGACTATTTTGAATGAAACGCTTGATTGTTCGATGATCACGCTTCAGAAGCTTTGCAATTTTAAGAGTGCTGCATCCCTCTGCAAGATATCTCACTATTTTTGACTTTTCTGAGCCTGTCAAGTCCTTCTTTTGACCCATTTTGCCAAAGGAAAGGAAGTTGCCTAATAATTATGCACACCTGATATAGGGTGTTGATGTCATTAGACCACACCCCTTCTCATTACAGAGATGCACATCACCTAATATGCTTAATTGGTAGTAGGCTTTCGAGCCTATACAGCTTGGAGTAAGACAACATGCATAAAGAGGATGATGTGATCAAAATACTCATTTGCCTAATAATTCTGCACTCCCTGTATTTTTAAAAAAACTTTTTGACTGTGAAACATCAGTCTGCTAGTGTAATCTAATTGCAGTTGCCTGCCTGCCAGCGTGTGTCCCAGGCCCACTTGCCAACTAGTGCCACCACTCATATCTGTTGTAACAGTAGTGTAAATTTTGTAAAAAAAAAACTTTTTGACTGCGAAACATCAGTCTGCTAGTGTAATCTAATTGCAGTGCCTGCCTGCCAGCGTGTGTGCCAGGCCCACTTGCCAACTAGTGCAACCACTCATATCTGTTGTAACAGTAGTGTAAATATTTTTTTAAAAAACTTTTTTGACTGTGAAACATCAGTCTGCTAGTGTAATCTAATTGCAGTTGCCTGCCTGCCAGCGTGTGTGCCAGGCCCACTTGCCAACTAGTGCCACCACTGATATCTGTTGTAACAGTAGTGTAAACTTTTTTTTAAAAACTTTTTTGACTGTGAATCATCAGTCTGCTAGTGTAATCTAATTGCAGTTGCCTGCCTGCCAGCCTGTGTGCCAGGCCCACTTGCCAACTAGTGCCACCACTCATATCTGTTGTAACAGTAGTGTAAATTTATTAAAAAAAAAACTTTTTTGACTGTGAAACATCAGTCTGCTAGTGTAATCTAATTGCAGTTGCCTGCCTGCCTGCCTGCCAGCGTGTGTGCCAGGCCCACTTGCCAACTAGTGCCACCACTCATATCTGTTGTAACAGTAGTGTAAATATTTTTTCAAAAAACTTTTTGGACTGTGAAACATCAGTCTGCTAGTGTAATCTAATTGCAGTTGCCTGCCTGCCAGCGTGTGTGCCAGGCCCACTTGCCAACTAGTGCCACCACTCATATCTGTTGTAACAGTAGTGTAAACTTTTTTTAAAAAACTTTTTGGACTGTGAAACATCAGTCTGCTAGTGTAATCTAATTGCCGTTGCCTGCCTGCCAGCGTGTGTGCCAGGCCCACTTGCCAACTAGTGCCACCACTCATATCTGTTGTAACAGTAGTGTAAATTTATTAAAAAAAAACTTTTTTGACTGTGAAACATCAGTCTGCTAGTGTAATCTAATTGCAGTTGCCTGCCTGCCAGCGTGTGTGCCAGGCCCACTTGCCAACTAGTGCCACCACTCATATCTGTTGTAACAATAGTGTAAATTTTTTAAAAAAAACTTTTTTGACTGTGAAACATCAGTCTGCTAGTGTAATCTAATTGCAGTTGCCTGCCTTCCAGCGTTTGTGCCAGGCCCACTTGCCAACTAGTGCCACCACTCATATCTGTTGTAACAATAGTGTAATTTTTTTAAAAAAAAAACTTTTTTGACTGTGAAACATCAGTCTGCTAGTGTAATCTAATTGCAATTGCCTGCCTGCCAGCGTGTGTGCCAGGCTTACTTGCCAACTAGTGCCACCACTCATATCTGTTGTAACAGTAGTGTAAACTTTTTTTAAAAAACTTTTTTGACTGTGAAACATCAGTCTGCTAGTGTAATCTAATTGCAGTTGCCTGCCTGCCAGCCTGTGTGCCAGGCCCACTTGCCAACTAGTGCCACCACTCATATCTGTTGTAACAGTAGTGTAAATTTATTAAAAAAAAACTTTTTTGACTGTGAAACATCAGTCTGCTAGTGTAATCTAATTGCAGTTGCCTGCCTGCCAGCGTGTGTGCCAGGCCCACTTGCCAACTAGTGCCACCACTCATATCTGTTGTAACAGTAGTGTAAATATTTTTTCAAAAAACTTTTTGGACTGTGAAACATCAGTCTGCTAGTGTAATCTAATTGCAGTTGCCTGCCTGCCAGCGTGTGTGCCAGGCCCACTTGCCAACTAGTGCCACCACTCATATCTGTTGTAACAGTAGTGTAAACTTTTTTTAAAAAACTTTTTGGACTGTGAAACATCAGTCTGCTAGTGTAATCTAATTGCAGTTGCCTGCCTGCCAGCGTGTGTGCCAGGCCCACTTGCCAACTAGTACCACCACTCATATCTGTTGTAACAGTATTGTAATTTTAAAAAAAAAAAAAACTTTTTTGACTGTGAAACATCAGTCTGCTAGTGTAATCTAATTGCAGTTGTCTGCCTGCCAGCATGTGTGCCAGGCCCACTTGCCAACAAGTGCCACCACTCATATCTGTTGTAACAGTAGTGTAAATGTTTTTTAAAAAAACTTTTTTGACTGTGAAACATCAGTCTGCTAGTGTAATCTAATTGCAGTTGCCTGCCTGCCAGCGTGTGTGCCAGGCCCACTTGCCAACTAGTGCCACCACTCATATCTGTTGTAACAGTAGTGTAAATATTTTAAAAAAAAAACATTTTTGACTGTGAAACATCAGTCTGCTAGGGTAATCTAATATCTAATTGCAGTTGCCTGCCTGCCAGCATGTGTGCCAAGCCCACTTGCCAACTAGTGCCACCACTCATATCTGTTGTAACAGTATTGTAATTTTTTAAAAAAAAAACTTTTTTGACTGTGAAACATCAGTCTGCTAGTGTAATCTAATTGCAGTTGCCTGCCTGCCAGCGTGTGTGCCAGGCCCACTTGCCAACTAGTGCCACCACTCATATCTGTTGTAACAGTAGTGTAAATATTTTTTTTAAAAACTTTTTTGAATGTGAAACATCAGTCTGCTAGTGTAATCTAATTGCAATTGCCTGCCTGCCAGCGTGTGTGCCAGGCCCACTTTACAACTAGTGCCACCACTCATATCTGTTGTAACAGTAGTGTAAATTTTGTAAAAAAAACTTTTTTGACTGTGAAACATCAGTCTGCTAGGGTAATCTAATTGCAGTTGCCTTCCTGCTAGCGTGTGTGCCAGCCCCACTTGCCAACTAGTGCCACCACTCATATCTGTTGTAACAGTAGTGTAAATATTTTTTTTAAAAACTTTTTGGACTGTGAAACATCAGTCTGCTAGTGTAATCTAATTGCAGTTGCCTGCCTGCCAGCGTGTGTGCCAGGCCCACTTGCCAACTAGTGCCACCACTCATATCTGTTGTAACAGTAGTGTAAACTTTGTAAAAAAACTTTTTTGACTGTGAAACATCAGTCTGCTAGTGTAATCTAATGGCAGTTGCCTGCCTGCCAGCGTGTGTGCCAGGCCCACTTGCCAACTAGTGCCACCACTCATATCTGTTGTAACAGTAGTGTAATTTTTTTTAAAAAAAAATAACTTTTTTGACTGTGAAATATCAGTCTGCTAGTGTAATCTAATTGCAGTTGCCTGCCTGCCAGTGTTTGTGCCAGGCCCACTTGCCAACTAGTGCCACCACTCATATCTGTTGTAACAATAGTGTACATTTTTAAAAAAAAAAACTTTTTTGACTGTGAAACATCAGTCTGCTAGTGTAATCTAATTGCAGTTGCCTGCCTGCCAGCATGTGTGCCAGGCCTACTTGCCAACTAGTGCCACCACTCATATCTGTTGTAACAGTAGTGTAAATATTTTTAAAAAAACTTTTTGAGTGTGAAACATCAGTCTGCTAGTGTAATCAAATTGCAGTTGCCTGTCTGCCAGCGTGTGTGCCAGGCCCACTTGCCATCTAGTGCCACCACTCATATCTGTTTTAACAGTAGTGTAAATTTTGTAAAAAAAAAAACTTTTTTGACTGTGAAACATCAGTCTGCTAGGGTAATCTAATTGCAGTTGCCTGCCTGCCAGCATGTGTGCCAGGCCCACTTGCCAACTAGTGCAACCACTCATATCTGTTGTAACAGTAGTGTAAATATTTTTTTTAAAAAACTTTTTTGACTGTGAAACATCAGTCTGCTAGTGTAATCTAATTGCAGTTGCCTGCCTGCCTGCCAGCCTGTGTGCCAGGCCCACTTGCCAACTAGTGCCACCACTCATATATGTTGTAACAGTAGTGTAAATTTATTAAAAAAAACCTTTTTTGACTGTGAAACATCAGTCTGCTAGTGTAATCTAATTGCAGTTGCCTGCCTGTCATCGTGTCTGCCAGGCCCACTTGCCAACTAGTGCCACCACTCATCTGTTGTAACAGTAGTGTAAATATTTTTTTAAAAAACTTTTTGGACTGTGAAACATCAGTCTGCTAGTGTAATCTAATTGCAGTTGCCTGCCTGCCAGCGTGTGTGCCAGGCCCACTTGCCAACTAGTGCCACCACTCATATCTGTTGTAACAGTAGTGTAAACTTTTAAAAAAAAACTTTTTGGACTGTGAAACTTCAGTCTGCTAGTGTAATCTAATTGCAGTTGCCTGCCTGCCAGCGTGTGTGCCATGCCCACTTGCCAACTAGTGCCACGACTCATATCTGTTGTAACAGTAGTGTAAATTTATTAAAAAAAACTTTTTTGACTGTGAAACATCAGTCTGCTAGTGTAATATAATTGCAGTTGCCTGCCTGCCAGCGTGTGTGCCAGGCCCACTTGCCAACTAGTGCCACCACTCATATCTGTTGTAACAATAGTGTAAATTTTTTAAAAAAAACTTTTTTGACTGTGAAACATCAGTCTGCTAGTGTAATCTAATTGCAGTTGCCTGCCAGCGTGTGTGCCAGGCCCACTTGCCAACTAGTGCCACCACTCATATCTGTTGTAACAATAGTGTAAATTTTTAAAAAAAAAAACTTTTTTGACTGTGAAACATCAGTCTGCTAGTGTAATCTAATTGCAGTTGCCTGCCTGCCTGCCAGCGTTTGTGCCAGGCCCACTTGCCATCTAGTGCCACCACTCATATCTGTTGTAACAATAGTGTAAAATTTTTTTAAAAAAACTTTTTTGACTGTGAAACATCAGTCTGCTAGTGTAATCAAATTGCAGTTGCCTGTCTGCCAGCGTGTGTGCCAGGCCCACTTGCCATCTAGTGCCACCACTCATATCTGTTGTAACAGTAGTGTAAATTTTGTAAAAAAAAAAACTTTTTGAGTGTGAAACATCAGTCTGCTAGTGTAATCAAATTGCAGTTGCCTGTCTGCCAGCGTGTGTGCCAGGCCCACTTGCCATCTAGTGCCACCACTCATATCTGTTGTAACAGTAGTGTAAATTTTGTAAAAAAAAAAACTTTTTTGACTGTGAAACATCAGTCTGCTAGGGTAATCTAATTGCAGTTGCCTGCCTGCCAGCATGTGTGCCAGGCCCACTTGCCAACTAGTGCAACCACTCATATCTGTTGTAACAGTAGTGTAAATATTTTTTTAAAAAACTTTTTTGAATGTGAAACATCAGTCTGCTAGTGTAATCTAATTGCAATTGCCTGCCTGCCAGCGTGTGTGCCAGGCCCACTTTACAACTAGTGCCACCACTCATATCTGTTGTAACAGTAGTGTAAATTTTGTAAAAAAAACTTTTTTGACTGTGAAACATCAGTCTGCTAGGGTAATCTAATTGCAGTTGCCTTCCTGCTAGCGTGTGTGCCAGCCCCACTTGCCAACTAGTGCCACCACTCATATCTGTTGTAACAGTAGTGTAAATATTTTTTTAAAAACTTTTTGGACTGTGAAACATCAGTCTGCTAGTGTAATCTAATTGCAGTTGCCTGCCTGCCAGCGTGTGTGCCAGGCCCACTTGCCAACTAGTGCCACCACTCATATCTGTTGTAACAGTAGTGTAAACTTTGTAAAAAAACTTTTTTGACTGTGAAACATCAGTCTGCTAGTGTAATCTAATGGCAGTTGCCTGCCTGCCAGCGTGTGTGCCAGGCCCACTTGCCAACTAGTGCCACCACTCATATCTGTTGTAACAGTAGTGTAATTTTTTTTTTAAAAAAATAACTTTTTTGACTGTGAAACATCAGTCTGCTAGTGTAATCTAATTGCAGCTGCCTGCCTGCCAGTGTTTGTGCCAGGCCCACTTGCCAACTAGTGCCACCACTCATATCTGTTGTAACAATAGTGTACATTTTTAAAAAAAAAAACTTTTTTGACTGTGAAACATCAGTCTGCTAGTGTAATCTAATTGCAGTTGCCTGCCTGCCAGCATGTGTGCAAGGCCTACTTGCCAACTAGTGCCACCACTCATATCTGTTGTAACAGTAGTGTAAATATTTTTAAAAAAACTTTTTGAGTGTGAAACATCAGTCTGCTAGTGTAATCAAATTGCAGTTGCCTGTCTGCCAGCGTGTGTGCCAGGCCCACTTGCCATCTAGTGCCACCACTCATATCTGTTGTAACAGTAGTGTAAATTTTGTAAAAAAAAAAAACTTTTTTGACTGTGAAACATCAGTCTGCTAGGGTAATCTAATTGCAGTTGCCTGCCTGCCAGCATGTGTGCCAGGCCCACTTGCCAACTAGTGCAACCACTCATATCTGTTGTAACAGTAGTGTAAATATTTTTTTTAAAAAACTTTTTTGACTGTGAAACATCAGTCTGCTAGTGTAATCTAATTGCAGTTGCCTGCCTGCCTGCCAGCCTGTGTGCCAGGCCCACTTGCCAACTAGTGCCACCACTCATATATGTTGTAACAGTAGTGTAAATTTATTAAAAAAAAACTTTTTTGACTGTGAAACATCAGTCTGCTAGTGTAATCTAATTGCAGTTGCCTGCCTGCCATCGTGTCTGCCAGGCCCACTTGCCAACTAGTGCCACCACTCATCTGTTGTAACAGTAGTGTAAATATTTTTTTAAAAAACTTTTTGGACTGTGAAACATCAGTCTGCTAGTGTAATCTAATTGCAGTTGCCTGCCTGCCAGCGTGTGTGCCAGGCCCACTTGCCAACTAGTGCCACCACTCATATCTGTTGTAACAGTAGTGTAAATTTATTAAAAAAAACTTTTTTGACTGTGAAACATCAGTCTGCTAGTGTAATATAATTGCAGTTGCCTGCCTGCCAGCGTGTGTGCCAGGCCCACTTGCCAACTAGTGCCACCACTCATATCTGTTGTAACAGTAGTGTAAATTTATTAAAAAAAACTTTTTTGACTGTGAAACATCAGTCTGCTAGTGTAATATAATTGCAGTTGCCTGCCTGCCAGCGTGTGTGCCAGGCCCACTTGCCAACTAGTGCCACCACTCATATCTGTTGTAACAATAGTGTAAATTTTTAAAAAAAAACTTTTTTGACTGTGAAACATCAGTCTGCTAGTGTAATCTAATTGCAGTTGCCTGCCAGCGTGTGTGCCAGGCCCACTTGCCAACTAGTGCCACCACTCATATCTGTTGTAACAGTAGTGTAAATTTATTAAAAAAAACTTTTTTGACTGTGAAACATCAGTCTGCTAGTGTAATATAATTGCAGTTGCCTGCCTGCCAGCGTGTGTGCCAGGCCCACTTGCCAACTAGTGCCACCACTCATATCTGTTGTAACAGTAGTGTAAACTTTTAAAAAAAAACTTTTTGGACTGTGAAACTTCAGTCTGCTAGTGTAATCTAATTGCAGTTGCCTGCCTGCCAGCGTGTGTGCCATGCCCACTTGCCAACTAGTGCCACCACTCATATCTGTTGTAACAGTAGTGTAAATTTATTAAAAAAAACTTTTTTGACTGTGAAACATCAGTCTGCTAGTGTAATATAATTGCAGTTGCCTGCCTGCCAGCGTGTGTGCCAGGCCCACTTGCCAACTAGTGCCACCACTCATATCTGTTGTAACAATAGTGTAAATTTTTTAAAAAAAACTTTTTTGACTGTGAAACATCAGTCTGCTAGTGTAATCTAATTGCAGTTGTCTGCCTGCCTGCCAGCGTTTGTGCCAGGCCCACTTGCCATCTAGTGCCACCACTCATATCTGTTGTAACAATAGTGTAAAAATTTTTTTAAAAAAACTTTTTTGACTGTGAAACATCAGTCTGCTAGTGTAATCTAATTGCAGTTGCCTGCCTGCCAGCATGTGTGCCAGGCCTACTTGCCAACTAGTGCCACCACTCATATCTGTTGTAACAGTAGTGTAAATACAGGGAGTGCAGAATTATTAGGCAAGTTGTATTTTTGAGGATTAATTTTATTATTGAACAACAACCATGTTCTCAATGAACCCAAAAAACTCATTAATATCAAAGCTGAATAGTTTTGGAAGTAGTTTTTAGTTTGTTTTTAGTTATAGCTATTTTAGGGGGATATCTGTGTGTGCAGGTGACTATTACTGTCCATAATTATTGGGCAACTTAACAAAAAACAAATATATACCCATTTCAATTATTTATTTTTACCAGTGAAACCAATATAACATCTCAACATTCACAAATATACATTTCTGACATTCAAAAACAAAACAAAAACAAATCAGTGACCAATATAGCCACCTTTCTCTGCAAGGACACTCAAAAGCCTGCCATCCATGGATTCTGTCAGTGTTTTGATCTGTTCACCATCAACATTGCGTGCAGCAGCAACCACAGCCTCCCAGACACTGTTCAGAGAGGTGTACTGTTTTCCCTCCTTGTAAAGCTCACATTTGATGATGGACCATAGGTTCTCAATGGGGTTCAGATCAGGTGAACAAGGAGGCCATGTCATTAGATTTTCTTCTTTTATACCCTTTCTTGCCAGCCACACTGTGGAGTACTTGGACGCGTGTGATGGAGCATTGTCCTGCATGAAAATCATGTTTTTCTTGAAGGATGCAGACTTCTTCCTGTACCACTGCTTGAAGAAGTTGTCTTCCAGAAACTGGCAGTAGGACTGGGAGTTAAGCTTGACTCCATCCTCAACCCGAAAAGGCCCCACAAGCTCATCTTTGATGATACCAGCCCAAACCAGTACTCCACCTCCACCTTGCTGGCGTCTGAGTCGGACTGGAGCTCTCTGCCCTTTACCAATCCAGCCATGGGCCCATCCATCTGGCCCATCAAGACTCACTCTCATTTCATCAGTCCATAAAACCTTAGAAAAATCAGTCTTGAGATATTTCTTGGCCCAGTCTTGACGTTTCAGCTTGTGTGTCTTGTTCAGTGGTGGTCGTCTTTCAGCCTTTCTTACCTTGGCCATGTCTCTGAGTATTGCACACCTTGTGCTTTTGGGCACTTCCGTGATGTTGCAGCTCTGAAATATGGCCAAACAGGTGGCAAGTGGCATCTTGGCAGCTGCACGCTTGACTTTTCTCAGTTCATGGGCAGTTATTTTGCGCCTTGGTTTTTCCACACGCTTCTTGCGACCCTGTTGACTATTTTGAATGAAACGCTTGATTGTTCGATGATCACGCTTCAGAAGCTTTGCAATTTTAAGAGTGCTGCATCCCTCTGCAAGATATCTCACTATTTTTGACTTTTCTGAGCCTGTCAAGTCCTTCTTTTGACCCATTTTGCCAAAGGAAAGGAAGTTGCCTAATAATTATGCACACCTGATATAGGGTGTTGATGTCATTAGACCACACCCCTTCTCATTACAGAGATGCACATCACCTAATATGCTTAATTGGTAGTAGGCTTTCGAGCCTATACAGCTTGGAGTAAGACAACATGCATAAAGAGGATGATGTGATCAAAATACTCATTTGCCTAATAATTCTGCACTCCCTGTATTTTTAAAAAAACTTTTTGACTGTGAAACATCAGTCTGCTAGTGTAATCTAATTGCAGTTGCCTGCCTGCCAGCGTGTGTCCCAGGCCCACTTGCCAACTAGTGCCACCACTCATATCTGTTGTAACAGTAGTGTAAATTTTGTAAAAAAAAAACTTTTTGACTGCGAAACATCAGTCTGCTAGTGTAATCTAATTGCAGTGCCTGCCTGCCAGCGTGTGTGCCAGGCCCACTTGCCAACTAGTGCAACCACTCATATCTGTTGTAACAGTAGTGTAAATATTTTTTTAAAAAACTTTTTTGACTGTGAAACATCAGTCTGCTAGTGTAATCTAATTGCAGTTGCCTGCCTGCCAGCGTGTGTGCCAGGCCCACTTGCCAACTAGTGCCACCACTGATATCTGTTGTAACAGTAGTGTAAACTTTTTTTTAAAAACTTTTTTGACTGTGAATCATCAGTCTGCTAGTGTAATCTAATTGCAGTTGCCTGCCTGCCAGCCTGTGTGCCAGGCCCACTTGCCAACTAGTGCCACCACTCATATCTGTTGTAACAGTAGTGTAAATTTATTAAAAAAAAAACTTTTTTGACTGTGAAACATCAGTCTGCTAGTGTAATCTAATTGCAGTTGCCTGCCTGCCTGCCTGCCAGCGTGTGTGCCAGGCCCACTTGCCAACTAGTGCCACCACTCATATCTGTTTTAACAGTAGTGTAAATATTTTTTCAAAAAACTTTTTGGACTGTGAAACATCAGTCTGCTAGTGTAATCTAATTGCAGTTGCCTGCCTGCCAGCGTGTGTGCCAGGCCCACTTGCCAACTAGTGCCACCACTCATATCTGTTGTAACAGTAGTGTAAACTTTTTTTAAAAAACTTTTTGGACTGTGAAACATCAGTCTGCTAGTGTAATCTAATTGCCGTTGCCTGCCTGCCAGCGTGTGTGCCAGGCCCACTTGCCAACTAGTGCCACCACTCATATCTGTTGTAACAGTAGTGTAAATTTATTAAAAAAAAACTTTTTTGACTGTGAAACATCAGTCTGCTAGTGTAATCTAATTGCAGTTGCCTGCCTGCCAGCGTGTGTGCCAGGCCCACTTGCCAACTAGTGCCACCACTCATATCTGTTGTAACAATAGTGTAAATTTTTTAAAAAAAACTTTTTTGACTGTGAAACATCAGTCTGCTAGTGTAATCTAATTGCAGTTGCCTGCCTTCCAGCGTTTGTGCCAGGCCCACTTGCCAACTAGTGCCACCACTCATATCTGTTGTAACAATAGTGTAATTTTTTTTAAAAAAAAACTTTTTTGACTGTGAAACATCAGTCTGCTAGTGTAATCTAATTGCAATTGCCTGCCTGCCAGCGTGTGTGCCAGGCTTACTTGCCAACTAGTGCCACCACTCATATCTGTTGTAACAGTAGTGTAAACTTTTTTTAAAAAACTTTTTTGACTGTGAAACATCAGTCTGCTAGTGTAATCTAATTGCAGTTGCCTGCCTGCCAGCCTGTGTGCCAGGCCCACTTGCCAACTAGTGCCACCACTCATATCTGTTGTAACAGTAGTGTAAATTTATTAAAAAAAAACTTTTTTGACTGTGAAACATCAGTCTGCTAGTGTAATCTAATTGCAGTTGCCTGCCTGCCAGCGTGTGTGCCAGGCCCACTTGCCAACTAGTGCCACCACTCATATCTGTTGTAACAGTAGTGTAAATATTTTTTCAAAAAACTTTTTGGACTGTGAAACATCAGTCTGCTAGTGTAATCTAATTGCAGTTGCCTGCCTGCCAGCGTGTGTGCCAGGCCCACTTGCCAACTAGTGCCACCACTCATATCTGTTGTAACAGTAGTGTAAACTTTTTTTAAAAAACTTTTTGGACTGTGAAACATCAGTCTGCTAGTGTAATCTAATTGCAGTTGCCTGCCTGCCAGCGTGTGTGCCAGGCCCACTTGCCAACTAGTGCCACCACTCATATCCGTTGTAACAGTAGTGTAAATTTATTAAAAAAAAACTTTTTTGACTGTGAAACATCAGTCTGCTAGTGTAATATAATTGCAGTTGCCTGCCTGCCTGCCAGCGTGTGTGCCAGGCCCACTTGCCAACTAGTGCCACCACTCATATCTGTTGTAACAATAGTGTAAATTTTTAAAAAAAAACTTTTTTGACTGTGAAACATCAGTCTGCTAGTATAATCTAATTGCAGTTGCCTGCCTGCCAGCGTGTGTGCCAGGCCCACTTGCCAACTAGTGCCACCACCCATATCTGTTGTAACAGTAGTGTAAATTTTGTAAAAAAAAAACTTTTTTGACTGTGAAACATCAGTCTGCTAGTGTAATCTAATTGCAGTTGCCTGCCTGCCAGCGTGTGTGCCAGGCTCACAGCATATACTGTGCCCACTTGCCCAGTGCCACCACTCATATCTTGTTTAATAGTAGTGTAAGTGTACATTTAAAAAAATAAAAACTTTTTGGACTGTGAAACATCAGTGTACTTTTTTGTGTCAGGCTCACAGCGTATACTGTAACCACTTGCCCAGTGCCACCACTCATATCTTGTTTAATAGTACTGTAAGTGTACATTTAAAAAAATAAATGACAGCCAGAGGCAGGCCACCCCGCAGGTGCCGTCGTGGTCGTGGTGCTGTGATTCCCTTTGGACGTAGAATAATGCCCAGTGTTCAGAGGCCACGTCCCATGAACTCAAAAAGTTCTGAGGAGGACATAGTTGACTTTTTAACAAAGGACACCCATTCTTCTATAGCTTTCGCTCCGAACCTTGATGCACCATCCTCCTCCAGCTTATCTTCGGGCACCTCTCAAGTTACCACCACTCGCCCCGCCTGCCACCACCACCAACACTAGCACCACAGCCGCTTCACTTGATGTGTCAGAGGAGTTTTTTACACATCAGTTGGAAGAAATGGGTGATGTGCAACCATCATTGACAGAGGATGTAGATAACAGTGATATGTCTCAGTCAGGCAGCATTACAGACATGGACATACGGTGTGATGATGATGTTGTACCCGCTGCTGCTTCCTTTGTTGATTTGTCAGATACAAGTGAAGTGGTTGATGATGACGATGCATCCGTGGATGTCACGTGGGTGCCTGCTGGAAGAGAAGAAGAACAGGGGGAAAGTCCAGATGGGGAGACAGAGAGGAGGAGATGAGTTGGAAGCAGGGGGAGGTCGTCGCAAGGAGCTAGTGGCACAGTCAGACAGCATGCATCGGCACCCGGGGTCAGCCAGACAGCATGCCAATCAACGCATGCGGTTGCCACCACCAGAATGCCGTCATCGCAGAGCTCAGCAGTGTGGCATTTTTTGTGTGTGTCTGCCTCTGACAACAGCGATGCCATTTGCAACCTGTGCCAAAAGAAACTGAGTTGTGGGAAATCCAACACCCACCTAGGTACAACTGCTTTGCGAAGGCACATGGTCGCACATCACAAATACCTATGGGATCAACACATGAGTAGAAGCAGCACACAAACTCAAAGCCACCATCCTCCTCCTGGTCCAGCATCTTCAGCCACGTCAACCACTGCTGTCCTCCTTGCCCCCTCTCAACCATCCGGCACTCAGTCTCTCTTCCGGAGCAGTTCCTGCTCATCTGCCCACAGTCAGGTGTCTGTCAAGGACATGTATGAGCGTAAGAAGCCAATGTCACAAAGTCACCCCCTTGCCCAGCGTCTGACAGCTGGCTTGTCTGAACTCTTAGCCCGCCAGCTTTTACCATACAAGCTGGTGGAGTCTGAGGCGTTCAAAAAATTTGTAGCTATTAGGACACCACAGTGGAAGGTACCCAGCCGAAATTTCTTTTCATAAAAGGCAATCCCCAAGCTGTACTCGGTTGTGCGAAAGGAAGTAATGGCATGTCTGGCACACAGTGTTGGGGCAAGTGTCCATATGACCATTGATAGCTGGTCTGCAAAGCATGGTCAGGGCAGGTATATCACCTACACTGCGCATTGGGTAAACCTGCTGATGGCTGCCAAGCATGGAATGCGTGGCTCTGCAGAGGAGGAGTTGGTGACACCGCCACAACTTGCAGGCAGGCCTGCTGCCACCTCCTCTACTCCTCCTACTCCATCCTCTTCCATAACCTCCTTGGCTGAGTCCTCTTCTGCTGCTGCGTCTTGCTCCACATCAACGGCACCCCCCCATCTCTGCAGGTACTCTTCCACATCCCGGATATGGCAGTGTCACGCCGTCTTGGGGTTGACTTGCCTGAAAGCAGAGAGTCACACTGGACCAGCACTCCTGTCCGCCCTGAACGCACAGGTGGATCAGTGGCTGACTCCGCACCAACTGTAGATCGGCAAAGTGGTTTCTGACAACGGAAGTAATTTGGTGGCGGCATTGAAATTGGGCAAGTTGACACATGTGCCGTGCATGGCACATGTGTGTAATCTGATTGTACAACGCTTTGTGCATAAATACCCAGGCTAACAGGATGTCCTGAAGCAGGCCAGGAAGGTGTGTGGCCATTTGAGGCATTCCTATACGGCCATTGCGCACTTTTCCGATATCCAGCAGCGAAACAACCAGTGAGGTGCTTGATTTGCGACAGCCTAACATGTTGGAATTCAACACTCCTAATGTTCTACCACCTGCTCCAACAAGAAAAAGCCGTTAACGAGTATTTGTATGACCGGGGTGCTAGGACAGCCTCTGCGGAGCTGGGAATTTTTTTGGCCACGTTACTGGGCGCGCATGCGCAATGCCTGTAGGCTCATGCGTCTTTTTGAGGAGGTGACAAACCTAGTCAGTCACACCAAAGGCACCATCAGCGACATCATACCATTTGTTTTCTTCCTGGAGCGTGCCCTGTGAAGAGTGCTGGATCAAGCTGTAGATGAGCGTGAAGAGGAAGAGTTGTGGTCACCATCACCACCAGAAACTGCCTTATCAGCATCGCTTGCTGGACCAGCGGCAATGCTGGAAGAGGATTGTGAGGAAGAGGAGTCTGAGGAGGAATGTGGCTTTGAGGAGGAAGACCAACCACAACAGGCATCCCAGGGTGCTCGTTGTCACCTATCTGGTACCCATGGTGTTGTACATGGCTGGGTGGAAGAAGATTCCTTCAGTGACATCACTGAGGACGAGGAACGGGACATGACTAGCTCGGCATCCAACCTTTTGCAAATAGGGTCTTTCATGCTGTCGTGCCTGTTGAGGGACCCTCATATAAAAAAGCTGAAGGAGAACGACCTGTACTGGGTGTCCACGCTACTAGACCCCCGGTATAAGCATAAAGTGCCCAAAATGTTACCGAATTACAACAAGTCGGAAAGGATGCAGCATTTCCAAAATAAATTAAAAAGTATGTTTTACACAGCGTTTAAGGGTGATGTCACAGCACAACGTGAATCTATCAGGGGAAGAGCTGAAAGTAATCCTCCGACTCCCACGATGATGCCGGCAAGGACAGGACACTTTACAGACGTGTTGTTGATGGAGGACATGCAGAGCTTTTTAACTCCTATGCATAACCACAACCCTTCGGGGTCCACCCTCAGAGAACGACTCGACCGACAGGTAGCAGACTTACTGCAGATCTCGACACTCTGAGGAGCGATGAACCCCTTGACTACTGGGTGTGCAGGCTTGACCTGTGGCCTGAGCTATCCCAATTTGCCATAGAACTTCTGGCCTGCCCCGCTTCAAGTGTCCTGTCAGAAAGGACCTTCAGTGCAGCAGGAGGTATTGTCACTGAGAAGAGAAGTCGCCTAGGTCAAAAAAGTCTAGATTACCTCACCTTTATTAAGATGAATGAGGGATGGATCCCGAAGGGACTGACATTGGGTGATACATTCGAGTAAAAAAGGCCTGATGAGATGAGCTGCCTTGGGCTAAAAATGGTCCACACGCTGCTGTATTTTATCTTCAAAGGCCGGATGACTTGCATGACTTATCCGCCACCAACTAGGGTTCAAGCCGCAATGTTTTAGGGCACTTTCTGCCTGGGAAACAAACATCAATTTTTCTGGCTACTGCTACAGCAGCGGCTGCAAAAATACCTAATTTTTCAGGCATGTGTACATGCCAAATTTTTCTGGCCTCTGGTGCTGCACTGTGGCTTCAAAAACAAAACAAAAAAAAAGACACTTAACAGGATTAAACTGATAGGAATAGTAGTACTTAACACACCACTCCTATCTGGTGGCACATTAGATTGCACACGCAGTGCCCCAAATTAGAAGTAGGAGGACCGACCAAGCATCTTTTTCCATCTCCGGTTCCTAAAATCCATGCCATATACACATCCCCTGATAGGGAACACCGCAGTGGAAGGTACCCGCCGAAATTTCTTTGCACAAAAGGCAATCCCCAACCTGTACTCGATTGTGCAAAAGGAAGTAACCTTACCATGGGTCCCAGCCGCACGTCTTGTAATTCTCTGTCTGGGAAATTATATATCTATCAAATCTATCTATTTATCTATCAAATCTATCTAACTATCAATCATATCTATCAAATGTATATTGCATCTATTGATCTATGTAATCTATGTATCTATCTATCAAATCTATCTATCTCGTGGCCGGACGGTTTTGTGACAGCCACTTGTGTTTCGGCCAAATGTCCATCTGCCAAATGTCCGTCGGCTAAAAGTCCGGCCACGATTGCACGCGCAGTGCCCCAAATTTGAAGTAGGAGGACCGACCAAGCATCTTTTTCCATCTCCCGGTTCCTAAAATCCATGCCATTTACAAGTCCCCTGGCGCCGCAACTGCCTCTGGGAAACCTACCATGGGTCCCAGACCGCACGTCTTTTAATTCTCTGTCTGGGAAATTATATATTTATCAAATCTATTTATCTATCAAATCTATCTAACGATCAATCTTATCTATCAAATGTATATTGCATCTATTGATCTATGTAATCTATGTATCTATCTATCTAATCTATCTCGTGGCCGAACTGTTTTGTAACAGCCACTGGTGTTTCGGCCAAATGTCCGTCGGACAAATGTCCATCGGCTAAAAGTCCGGCCGCGATTGCACGCGCAGCCCCAAATTAGAAGTAGGAGGAACGACCAAGCTTCTTTTTCCATGTCCCGGTTCCTAATATCCATGCCAAATACACCTCCACTGATAGGGGGAGTAACAGGTATTAAAATGATCAGAATAGTACTACTTAACACACCACTCATATCTGGTGCCACAGTAGATTGCACGCGCAGTGCCCCAAATTTGAAGTTGGAGGACCGACCAAGCATCTTTTTCCATCTCCCGGTTCCTAAAATCTATGCCATATACACCTCCCCCGATAGGGGGAGTAACAGGTATTAAACTGATCAGAATAGTACTACTTAACACACCACTCATATCTGGTAGCACAGTAGATTGCACGCGCAGTGCCCCAAATTTGAAGTAGGAGGACTGACCAAGCATCTTTTTCCATCTCCCGGGTTCCTAAAATCCATGCCATATACACCTCCCCTGGCGCCGCAACTGCCTCTGGGAACCTTACCATGAGTCCCAGACTGCATGTCTTGTAATTCTCTGTCTGGGAAATTATATATCTATCAAATCTGTCTATTTATCTATCAAATCTATCTAACTATCAATCGTATCTATCAAATGTATATTGCATCTATTGATCTGTGTAATCTATGTATCTATCTATCTATCTATCTATCAAATCTATCTATCTTGTGGCCGGACTGTTTTGTGACAGCCACTTGTGTTTCGGCCAAATGTACGTCGGACAAATGTCCGTCGACCAAATGGCCGTCGGCTAAAAGTATTGCCACGATTGCACGCGCACTGCCCCAAATTTGAAGTAGGAGGACTGACCAAGCATCTTTTTCCATCTCCCGGTTCCTAAAATCCATGCCATATACACGTCCCCTGGCGCAGCAACTGCCTCTGGGAACCTTACCATGGGTCCCAGACAGCACGACTTGTAATTCTCTGTCTGGGAAATTATATAACTATCAAATCTATCTATTTATCTATCAAATCTATCTAACTATCAATCGTATCTATCAAATGTATATTGCATCTATTGATCTATGTAATCTATGTATCTATCTATCAAATCTATCTATCTCGTGGCCGGACTGTTTTGTGACAGCCACTTGTGTTTCGGCCAAATGTCCGTCGGACAAATGTCCGTCGGCTAAAAGTCCAGCCACGATTGCACGCGCAGTGCCCCAAATTTGAAGTAGGAGGACCGACCAAGCATCTTTTTCCATCTCCCGGTTCCTAAAATTCATGCCATATACACCTCCCCTGGCACCGCAACTGCCTCTGGGAACCTTACCATGGGTCCCAGACCGCACGTCTTGTAATTCTCTGTCTGGGAAATTATATATTTATCAAATCTATCTATTTATCTGTCAAATCTATCTAACTATCAATCGTATCTATCAAATGTATATTGCATCTATTGATCTATGTAATGTATGTATTTATCTATCAAATCTATCTATCTCGTGGCCGGACTGTTTTGTGACAGCCACTTGTGTTTCGGCCAAATGTACGTCGGACAAATGTCCGTCGACCAAATGGCCGTCGGCTAAAAGTATGGCCACGATTGCACGCGCACTGCCCCAAATTTGAAGTAGGAGGACTGACCAAGCATCTTTTTCCATCTCCCGGTTCCTAAAATCCATGCCATATACACGTCCCCTGGCGCAGCAACTGCCTCTGGGAACCTTACCATGGGTCACAGACAGCACGACTTGTAATTCTCTGTCTGGGAAATTATATAACTATCAAATCTATCTATTTATCTATCAAATCTATCTAACTATCAATCGTATCTATCAAATGTATATTGCATCTATTGATCTATGTAATCTATGTATCTATCTATCTATCAAATCTATCTATCTCGTGGCCGGACTGTTTTGTGACAGCCACTTGTGTTTCGGCCAAATGTCCGTCGGACAAATGTCCGTCGGCTAAAAGTCCAGCCACGATTGCACGCGCAGTGCCCCAAATTTGAAGTAGGATTACCGACCAAGCATCTTTTTCCATCTCCCGGTTCCTAAAATTCATGCCATATACACTTTCCCTGGCACCGCAACTGCCTCTGGGAACCTTACCATGGGTCCCAGACCGCACGTCTTGTAATTCTCTGTCTGGGAAATTATATATTTATTAAATCTATCTATTTATCTGTCAAATCTATCTAACTATCAATCGTATCTATCAAATGTATATTGCATCTATTGATCTATGTAATGTATGTATTTATCTATCAAATCTATCTATCTCGTGGCCGGACTGTTTTGTGACAGCCACTTGTGTTTCGGCCAAATGTCCATCGGACAAATGTCCATCAGCCAAATGGCCGTCGGCTAAAAGTCTGGCCACGATTTCACGCGCAGTGCCCCAAATTTGAAGTAGGAGGACCGACCAAGCATCTTTTTCCATCTCCCGGTTCCTAAAATCCATGCCATATACACCTCCCCCGATAGGGGGAGTAACAGGTATTAAACTGATCAGAATAGTACTACTTAACACACCACTCACATCTGGTGCCACAGTAGATTGCACGCGCACTGCCCCAAATTTGAAGTTGGAGGACCAACGAAGCATCTTTTTCCATCTCCCGGTTCCTAAAATCCATGCCATATACACCTCCCCCAATAGGGGGAGTAAGAGGTATTGAACTGATCAGAATAGTACTACTTAACACACCACTCATAACTGGTGCCACAGTAGATTGCACATGCAGTGCCCCAAATTTGAAGCAGGAGGACCGACCAAGCATCTTTTTCCATCTCCCGGTTCCTAAAATCCATGCCATATACACGTCCCCTGGCACCGCAACTGCCTCTGGGAACCTTACCATGGGTCCCAGACCGCACAACTTGTAATTCTCTGTCTGGGAAATTATATATCTATCAAATCTATCTATTTATCCATCAAATCTATCTATCAATCGTATCAATGGACTGTTTGCGGTTGTTTGCAATGCGTTACACGGGGAGTTTGGTCTATCACTGTGAAGCGGGCGTAACCCTTACACTACCTGATCGATACAACATCATACGTGATGTTTTAAAGCACGTTATTCCAAACAATTTAGGAATGTTAGGTGATTTATGCCCTTTATGGCTTAAAACCAGACTCTGCATCAACTATGTAATTTTCCGTGGGAGTTTTGCCATGGATCCCCCTCCGGCATGCCCCAGTCCAGGTGTTAGTCCCCTTGAAACAACTTTTCCATCACTATTGTGGCCAGAAAGAGTCCCTGTTGGTTTTAAAGTTCGCCTGCCTATTGAAGTCAATGGCGGTTCGCCCGGTTCGCCGGTTCGCGAACAGTTGCGGAAGTTCGAGTCCACCGTTCGCGAACCGAAATTTTTAGGTTCGCGACATCACTATTAGCCAATCACAAATGCATATACGTATATTTTGTGAATTCTTGCACATGCTCAGTAGGAGCTGGTGACCCAAAAAGGTAAGTATAAAAAGACTGTGCACATTTTGTTAATGGAAGTAAATTGGAAAATTGTTTAAAATTGTGATTCTGAATCATGGAAGTTAATTTTGACTTGAGTGTCCCTTTAAAGATTCTATAACTATATTATACTGTGGGGCTGATTTATCAATGTCTGTCCGACATGATACGCTATAGTGTATCATGTCCGACAGACATCGCTGAATGTCGACAGCATACACTGTCAGCATTAAACATTGCACAAGCAGTTTACCAGAAGGTTAGGATTGGATGGATTGCAGACCGCAGCCTCAGAGGCAGGGGACCAGTTATGGAGCAGCAGTCTTTAGACTGCTGCTTCATAACTGCTGTTTCCGGCAAGCCTGAAAGCTCGGAACTTGATAATTCGGCCCCTATATGTGCTCTTTTCTCTTTTGAGGAGAACACCACCTGCTGAACAGCTGAATCACAGGTCCTTAAAGAACAAATGACATTATTATTCACTACAGTGGTGGAAGTATAATTTATAGTTTATTGCTTTTGAAAACTTTTGTTCACTTATTTCACATATATAATTTTTTTTATTTGTTTTTACATGATTATTTTGTTGTGATTTTTATTAAGTGTGACTTTTTTAGTTTATCACTATTACAAATTGTATTATATTTCCAATAGCAGACCTCCCCTAACCACATATAGTTGTATTAAATTTATAAACATTTAGATAACATGATTTTCTATACTGTGTAGAATTAAATATTCTATCCTTCATTACACAGTATATGATAGCTCAGCTGCAAGTTTAATAATGGGATATGAAAGAAAAGAAGAATTTTTGCATTTAAAAAACTATGCTGTTCTAGGGTACAAAGAAAGTCATTTATAGTAAATGTAAATGAGGATCCCAAAATGACCCAATCAACAAAATTAATGCTTAAAGAGACACTGTACCCAATTTTTTTCTTTCATGATTCAGATAGAGCATGCAATTTTAAGCAACTTTCTAATTTACTCCTATTATCAAATTTTCTTTATTCTCTTGGTATCTTTATTTGAAATGCAAGAATGTAAGTTTAGATGCCGGCCCATTTTTGGTGAACAACCTGGGTTGTCCTTGCTGATTGGTGGATAAATTCATCCACCAATAAAAAACTGCTGTCCAGAGTTCTGAACCAAGAAAAAAGCTTAGATGCCTTCTTTTTCAAATAAAGATAGCAAGAGAATGAAGAAAAATTGATAATAGGAGTAAATTAGAAAGTTGCTTAAAATTGCATGCTCTATCTAAATCACAAAAGAAAAAATTTGGGTTCAATGTCCCTTTAATTAATTCTGTAGAGTGGCTATTGAATCAGGTTTGAATCAGCTGTTTTTACTGAGAACGCATGTCAGTTCAATTTGGTGAAGTTTCTCTGCAGTGTCTTCATTGTTTATACACTTACTAGAAATATTGCTTACTTACTAGTTTATATGGGAACATGAGCAGTGGAGACTGGCAACATTTTTAGTTAGTTAGTGAAATATTCTAAACTTCTCCTATACACTGTACACTGGTCTGCAAATGTATTCTACATTAGGGCACCCATTTAAAAAATATTTAAACACAGCAATACTAAGTAACAAATTAGTATTCATAGTAAAGGGCTTGAGAAAGTATAGTGCCCTGCCCATGGTCCTTCAAAGGAGTGAGGCATAGCACAAGAGTATTGTGCTAATACATTATACGATTATATAATGGGGTACAAGAATAATCCATTGGTTTACCAGTTAGTGGAAATAAGTTACGGCTAGATTACGAGTTGTGCGTTAAGGTAAAAAAGCAGCATTAACAGGTCCTTTTTTTATGCCCGCTGCTATTACGAGACTTGCAGGTATAGGTGCACCGCACACTTTTTTGGCCTTACCGCAAATCAACTTACGTAATTTCGTAAAGGCTTTTTTCTATGGGACTTCCATAGTGCTGGTATTACGAGTTTGTCCTGGGAGGCCAAAAAGTGAGTGGTACACCCTCTACCGCCAAGATTCCTAACGCATTTTAAAGTCAGTAGTTATGAATTTTACGCTAAAAAGCTGTAACATAAAACTCATAACTAAAGTGCTATAAAGTACACTTACACCCATAAACTACCTATTAACCCCTAAACTGAGGCCCCCCCGCTTCGCAAACACTAAAATAAAATATTAACCCGTAATCTGCCGCTCCGGACATTGCCGACACGATAATAAACATATTAACCCCTTAATGACCGGACCATTTTTCAATTTTCTTACCCTTAATGACAATGGCTATTTTTACATTTCTGCAGTGTTTGTGTTTAGCTGTAATTTTCCTCTTTTTCATTTACTGTACCCACACATATTATATACCGTTTTTCTCGCCATTAAATGGAATTTCTAAAGATATCATTATTTTCATCATATCTTATAAATTACTATAAAAAAATATAAAATATGAGGAAAAAATTGAAAAAAACACACTTTTTCTAACTTTGACCCCAAAATCTGTTACACATCTACAACCACCAAAATACACCCATTCTAAATAGTTTCTAAATTTTGTCCTGAGTTTAGAAATACCCAATGTTTACATGTTCTTTGCAAGTTATAGGGCCATAAATACAAGTAGCACTTTGCTATTTCCAAACCACTTTTTTTCAAAATTAGCGCTAGTTACATTGGAACACTGATATCTTTCAAGAATCCCTGAATATCCCTTGACATGTATATATTTATACTTAGAAGACATCCCAAAGCATTGATCTAGGCCCATTTTGGTATATTTCATGCCACCATTTCACCGCCAAATGCGATCAAATAAAAAAAAATTGTTGACTTTTTCACAAATTTTTTCACAAACTTTAGGTTTCTCGCTGAATTTATTTACAAACAACTTGTGCAATTATGGCATAAATGGTTGTAAATACTTCTCTGGGATCCCCTTTGTTGAGAAATAGCAGACCTATATGGCTTTGGCGTTGCTTTTTGGTAATTAGAAGGCCGCTAAATGCCGCTGCACACCACACGTGTATTATGTCCAGCAGTGAAGGGGTTAATTAGGGATCTTGTAGGGAGATTTTAGGTTTAATTTTAGCTTTAATGTAGTGTAGTAGACAACCCAAATTATTGATCTAGGCCCATTTTGGTATATTTCATGCCACCATTTCACCGCCAAATACGATCAAATAAAAAAAAAAACTTTAATTTTTCACAATTTTAGGTTTCTCACTGAAATGATTTACTAACAGCTTGTGCAATTATGGCACAAATGGTTGTAAATACTTCTCTGGGATCCCCTTTGTTCAGAAATAGCAGACATATATGGCTTTGGTGTTGCTTTTTGGTAATAATAAGGCCGTTAAATACTGCTGCTCACCACACTTGTAATATGACCAGCAGTTAAGGGGTTAATTAGGTAGCTTGTAGGGTTAATTTTTAGCTTTAGTATAGAGATCAGCCTCCCACCTGACACATCCCACCCCCTGATCCCCCCCTGACTCCCCTCAAACAGCTCTCTTCCCTCCCCACCTCACAATTGTCACCGCCATCTTAAGTACTGGCAGAAAGTCTGTCAGTACTGAAATAAAAATAATTTATTATTTTTTTTAATTTTTTTTCATACAGTCTGCAGTGATGGATCCCCCCCTTACCCCACAACCTCCCTGATCCCCCCCATACATCTCTCTAACAATCCCACTCTATTTGCCGCCATCTTTGATACTGGCAGCTGTCTGCCAGTACCCAATTTGCCCCCCCAAAATAGTTTTTTTTTACTTTTTTTATATGAAATATTTCTTTTCTGTAGTGTATCTGGCCCCTCTAACTAATCTACATCCCTCCCCCTTCCAGATCCCTTACTAAAGAAAGGAGATCCCCTGCATCTACATCGATCCTTTTTTTTTTTTCAGTTGCCTGTATATTTTGCGTACGCGCGCACCTGCGCTCACCCGCCTCCCCACCCCCCCGGCCACAACCGCAACCCTGGCAGCAATCGTTGACAATAATAGTGCAATTGGGCAATCCACACCTAAGGTACATATTGCCAAAAGCTGCTCCCACCCACCAACTAATTTGTTAACATCCATAGCCGATGCAGATGGGGCCACAGAGTGGCCCTTTCTGCATCGGTATGTAAAATGGGGGATTGTAGTGATGCCTCAATATTGAGGCATCACTACAATCCCTTGTAAGCAGCTGGAAGTGATCGTGATCGCTTCCAGCACTTCAGACAACAGAGGACGTACCAGACAACTGTCATTAAGGGAAGTTTTTTCTCTGACGTACCTGGTACGTCCTCTGTCATTAAGGGGTTAACCCCTATACCGCCGCACTCCCGCATCGCAAACACTAGTTAAATATTATTAACCCCTAATCTGCTGCCCCCAACATCGCTGCCACCTACATTATACTTATTAACCCCTAATGTTCCGCTCCAGACATCGCCGCCACCTACATTATACCTATTAACCCCTAATCTGCTGCCCCCAACATTGCCGCTACCTACCTACATTTATTAACCCCTAATCTGCCATCCCCAATGTCGCTGCAACAATTCTAAGTTTATTAACCCTTTAAACCTAAGTCTAACCCTTAACCCTAACACCCCCTAACTTAAATATAATTTAAATAAATCTAAATACAAATTACTATCATTACCTAAATTATTCCTATTTAAAACTAAATACTTACCTATAAAATAAACCCTAAGCTAGCTACAATATAACTAATAGATACATTGTAGCTAGCTTAGGGTTTATTTTTATTTACAGGCAAGTTTGTATTTATTTTAACTAGGTAGAATAGTTACTAAATAGTTATGAACTCTTTACTAACTACCTAGCTAAAATAAATACAAATTTACCTGTAAAATAAAACCTAACCTAAGTTACAATAACACCTAACACTACACTACAATTAAATAAATTCCCCAAATTAAATACAATTAAATAAATTAAATAAAATTAGCTAAATTACCAAAAAACAAACACTAAATTAAAGAAAATAAAAAACAAATGACAAGATCTTTAAACTAATTACACCTAATCTAATAGCCCTATAAAAAAAAGCCCACAGTCAACACCAGAATTGTTGTTGTTTAAAAAGAAAGATAATCTCTTTATTACCCATTCCCCAGTTTTGCATAACCAACAATGTTATAGAAATACACTTTTTACCTCTATGATTACCTTGTATCTAAGTCTTTGCAAACTACCCCCTTGTTTCAGTTGTTTTGACAGACTTGCATTTTAGCCATTCAGTGCTCACTCCAGGGTAACTTCACGTGCATGAGCTCAATGTTATCTATATGAAACACATGAACTAATGCCCTCTAGTGGTCAAAATGCATTCATATTAGAGGCAGTCTTCAAGGTCTAAGAAATTAGCATATGAACCTCCTACGTTTAGCTTTCAACTAAGAATACCAAGAGAACAAAGCAAAATTGGTGATAAAAGTAAATTGGAAAGTTGTTTAAAATGGCATGCCCTATTTGAATCATGAAAGTTTTTTTAGTTAGAGACGTAGTTCACTTTTTTGACACAGCCCAAGAGGCAGAAAAACTTATGATTGAACTGAAATTCCCAAAAACTTAGCTGTTCAGTTCAGCTACTATTTTTCAAAATATAATAATGGAACGTAGCTGCGTTCAGGTTTTTTTTTAGATAGGGGTGTTTTTTTTTTTTTTTAATATCTTCTTTCTCTCTCCCCTCCTCTCCCCTTGTTGGCTCATATGAGAAAAAGATACAATGGCTAACCTTAAAATAGTTTCTTGGAATATGAGTGAGATCTCTACCCCCATCAAAAGAAAATCAATCCTCACCCATTTGAGGAAGGCTGGCACCGATATAGTGTTCCTTCAGGAAACACATCTAAATCTTGAAGAGACTATGAAGCTTAAGTCTTCCTGGGTGAAAAGTGTTTTTGCCTCGCCGAGCGTCGGGAGGAAGAGGTGGGTGGCTATATTGGTAGGGAAAATGATTAATATGGAGGTCATTAACACCAGGGCAGATCCGGAGGGGAGATATGTGATGTTAAAAGTTAAAATTCTTAAAATGATCTTCACATTTTGCAACATATGTGCGCCTAACACCTTTAACCCAGAATTCTTGGTTCACTACAATCCAACATTTTTGCCTTTCTTGAAGGTCATTTGGTTCTCTGGGGAGATATTAATATAGCCCCACACTGCCCCATAGATAGATTAAGACAGAGCACTAAACAGCTTTAACATAAAAGGGATAACCTGGAATCCAAGATGTTTTAAATAATCATGCAGAATTTAGCAATTAAGGACGTGTGGAGAATTCAGAACCCGGATCTGAGGGAATTCATCTGTTTATCCAAAGCCCACAACAAATTGTCTAGAATTGATCTATTTTTAATCTATGAAAAACTATGTACCTCGGAAGTCAAGGCAGGGATATTGCCCATTTTTCTTTCAGTCCATGGCCTCATCATTTTATAATTCCAGTTTAATCACCCAAAAAACAGATCCATGCTTTTTATTTTTCCCTTATTTCTTGCAACCGACGTAAAATTTAAGAACTGGCTTAAAAATAAATTTGAAGACTATATTCACTTCAATCGGTTATATTTAGATTGCCCTATGGTATTTTGGGAAGCTGCAAAGGCAGTGTTGAGGGGCGAAATCATAGCATACAGCTCCATGTGAGTCTGGAAACTCTAAGAGAAAAAGAAATTACTAACTCAGTAATTAATTCCTACAATTGTTTCCTGTTGGAGGAGACACCAGAAAACTGGGCAAGATATATCAGGGCCAAAAGTGAAAGAGATTCCTTTGCAATCTTTCAAGAAACACAGAAAGATTTAAAACTTCAGGCCAGAGTTTACAGGTTCGGAAATAAATCCGGGAAACTTTTGGCCAACTTGGTCAAAAGGGACAAAAAGTCACCTTTAATCAAGAAACTTCAACAGGAGGGTAATATCCTCTTTAAACCTGAAGAGATCTCGGATGCATTTCTTAAATATTATCAAGATCTCTATTCTCTTAGGACCTCGAATTTAGCTCAGTCTGATAAATTTTGGAGCAAAATTAATTGCCCTACAATATCAGCTGAATCCGCTGAAATGCTCAACGCCGCGATCACTGAGAAGGAAATAGTGAAAATTATTTTGGATCTTGCTCTCAATATAGCCTCTGGTCCTGATGGGCTACCCAATAAGTTTTACAAAATCATGTCTCCGGAGATCATCCCATACCTTAGTAATTTATATAACAGTATGTATGTCAAGGGGGACCCAGTAGTCACCTTCTCCGCCTCACATACAATCTTAATTCCCAAAGGGGGGAAAAACCCTATCTTGAAGGAGTCGCATAGACCTATAGCTCTCTTAAATACAGACAACAAGATACTTAATTCAATTATTGCACAATGGCTTCAAATAACACTCTCTAACATTATTCATTCGGATCAAGCCGGGTTTTTGCACAGGCATAATTCTTCAGCAAAAATTAGAGAAGCTTTAGTTATCAAAGAGCATTTTAGGGTCCTGGAGATGTCTGGGAGGGGGGTGGGGAGGGACGCCACTGATTTAGCTATTGTCTCAATTGATGCAGAGAAAGCATTTCACTCGATACACTTCGATCTTCTATTTACCTCTCTAGCTAAGTTTGGTTTTAAAGATGAGTTTCTTAATTTTATTACTAATCTGTATAAAGAACCTTATACAAAATTGATATTTAAAAATATCTAGTCTCCGCAGATAAAGCTAGGGAGGGGAACGTGTCAGGGGCATCGTCTCTTCCCCCTTCTCTTTGATATCTCCATCGAACCACTAGCAATTATGGTCAGGCACCAACTGAAGGGCATTGAATAGGTAATCAGGAGTTAAAAATCGCACTACATACGGATGACGTGCTTCTTTATTTATCAGACACTAAATCCACCATACCTAAACTCCTGGAAATTGTTGCTCAATTTGGGTCCTTCTCGGGCTACAAGGTCAATGCAGCAAAATCAGAACTATTATGGCTCAGGAAGAACAGGGTCTCCTACCCCAACATACCCTTTAGGACGGTCAAAGACTCTTTTAAGTATTTAGGGATTTTAATTCCTTTCTCATCGGGTGACATTTATAACCTCAATATTCCCCCAGTTCTGGCAAGTATAAGGGAGAAACTAAAAACTGGCAGAACCTACCACTATCTATCTCGGGGCGGATAGCCCTGTTTAAGATGGTTCTTCTCCCAAAGCTTCTCTATGTTCCCCAGAATATTCTGATAACTCTCCTAGAGAGGGACATTCGTTTACTCAATAGTGCTCTTAGTAAATTTATTTGACAAGAGAAAAGACCCAGGTTTTCCTTAAATAAGCTCTCACTCTAAAGAGAGTGGAGGTCTTTCACTACCTGACATTCGTTTGTACAATTATGTTTTTTTAGCACATATAGTGGCAGACTGTATTTCTAATAATAACTATGTTGTGAATAATGCACTTGAGGCAAGCATTTGCAACCCATTTCTCCCGCTAGCATTAATCCATTGTGAACCTAAAGAGTTACCAGGGGAAATCAAAAGTCTTAAAACTTTTTTAAATCCTTTGAAGGCCTGGTGAAAGTTAGGCAATCTCCTGTCACTAAATTGCAAGGCCTCTCAGTATTTACCGCTGATGGGAAACCCAAAATTCCCTGCAGGTCTAAATTCAGCAGTATTCAGGAAATGGTATAATTTAGGGCTATATAGCTTAGTATATCTTATCGATAAAGATAACAAATGTCTCAAAACTTTTGAAGAATTAAAAACTGAATACAGAATTTCTAACAAGGATTTCTTTGCATACCTGCAAATCAGACACTTCGTTTTAGAGCTGATGAAAGAGGTAAGACTGGTGCTGGACCTTGGGTAATCTGGAAAGTTGGCTCATATTGTTTAAGAATGGACATTTGCCAATCTCCCGATGCTTGGATCCAGGAAGGGAGCCCCTCTTCAAGAGAAAATGGTTTCAGAATGGAACCGGTTGATACCCCAGTTTAACATTGATGCTGTCAGCTACCTGGAGGGAGGCACATAATAAACTCCCGCACAAGACATACTTCACTCCTGAAAAAGGTTTTAAACTCCTAAACTTAAGTTTTAACAAATGCCCCAAATGCTCCTTTCTTGCAGCATATTTATTGCATATGCTCTGGAATTGCCCTACGATCAGGAATTTCTGGTGGAAATTAGAGTTTTGGCTGGGTAAGTCACTTAAGGTCTCCCCTCTGGAGATATCACAGGTTCAGGTCATATTTTGCTTAAAAAATCAAGAAGGACACCAACCTATTGAAAAAATAGTAATCCTGACCATTTTGGCAGCTAGATATCTAATCCTTAAAAAATGGAAATCGAAATCAATACCATCAATTTCAGTGGATTAAGAACGGTTTGAAAAAACAATGTTTACTAGAACAGAAGGATACTAATATAGCCCACGAATCAGATTTTAGACAATTTTTTTGTAAATGGTCAGCATTTATCAAATCCCTTTCTGTTATGGAGATAAATGATCTGATATTTCCATTCAGAAACTCAGAGTTAGTACTCCTGGGTATCTTGTAACACCCCTATAGGCTGGACAGCGAAATATTAGGTATTTAAATTTGTCATGTTGTCTGCCCCCCGTCTCTCCCTCCCTTCTGCTCTGTGAGTCAATAATTCCCCCTTCCCTTTTTTTTCTCTCCTCCCTCCCTCTTTTTTTTTTGGTTAGGTGGGTAAGGGGATAATAGAAAACAAATGATCTCAGCAGTGTATAGCAGAAGTATAAGGTTATTTTTTAAGCCAAGCTTTTAGGGCCTTAAATGCATTGTGATATAAAACGTCATAGCATATTGTGTTTTTTTCTTTTCTTTTCATATTTTCTTTTTGGTCGGCATAACAGTATTTGTTGATGGCCTTGCAAGGCGATAACTATTTGTTATTTTGCCTTACACTGCTGGTTCTTAAATAAAAGATTTTTTTTTAAAAAAAAATTACATTCCCTATTTAAATCATGAAAGTTTTTTTTGGCCTTGACTGTCCCTTTAAGCCAGGGATAGAGAACCTTGGCACTCCTGGTGTTTCAGAACTACATTACACGTGATGCTTAGGCACTCTGAAATCCAGTTGAGCATCATAGGAAATGCATTCATATTAGAGGCAGTCTTCAAAGTCTAAGAAATTAGCATATGAACCTCCTACGTTTAGCTTTCAACTAAGAATACCAAGAGAACAAAGCAAAATTGGTGATAAAAGTAAATTGGAAAGTTGTTTAAAATTATATTCCCTTTTTAAATCATGAAAGTTTTTTTTGGACTTGACTGTCCCTTTAAGCCAGGGATAGAGAACCTTGGCACTCCTGGTGTTTCAGAACTACATTACACGTGATGCTTAGGCACTCTGAAATCCAGTTGAGCATCATAGGAAATGCATTCATATTAGAGGCAGTCTTCAAAGTCTAAGAAATTAGCATATGAACCTCCTACGTTTAGCTTTCAACTAAGAATACCAAGAGAACAAAGCAAAATTGGTGATAAAAGTAAATTGGAAAGTTGTTTAAAATTATATTCCCTATTTAAATCATGAAAGTTTTTTTTGGACTTGACTGTCCCTTTAAGCCAGGGATAGAGAACCTTGGCACTCCTGGTGTTTCAGAACTACATTACACGTGATGCTTAGGCACTCTGAAGTCCAGTTGAGCATCATGGGAAATGTAGTTCTGAAACATCAGTAGGGCCAAGTTTTCCCCATCCCTGATTTAAACCAAGGGGCTCACAGAGGTGCTGCAGGGCCATGCATCTGATCTGAGGTGGTAATGGGGATGATAAAGGGACTGCACAGGGATATAAATCATATAATCCAATGTGGGTATATGCCAGTGGTTTTATCTGATGTGTGTATGATTTTGACAGAGTAGCTACTGGGCCAGACATGATCTGAGCAAACAGTAGTACTAAGTGGTGAGAGGTTAGATCAGCATTTTTATGTGGGTATGAGGCTGACAGAGGGGCTGCAAGGCCAGGTGGCTGATGTGGGTATGGGGCTGATTTAGGAGTTGCTGGGTCAAGAGGAGACTTATCTTGTGTTCCTTCTTTATTAATAATTATTATTGTATTTAATTAATTTCATCTTTATTAATGATTAAATCGGATTAAAAAAATTAGGCTAACAATCAGGGTCACATTATTATATTGCTTTGGAATAATGCTCATAAAAGGTTGACAACCCCTAGACTATACCCTCTATCAAACAAGTCTGCTTAAGGATACAGTAACCATTTTTTTATTATTATTTCATGTTTTTTTATTGCTTTCTTTATTGGATTTGTGTATCTATGCTACCAATATATGATCTGCAAAACTTTTCTTCATATTTATACAGATATACTTTCCGCTTAATAGATTATTTTAAAAAAGCTGTACCATTCCTTTAAATTTAATAAAAGCTTCCTTCCTTACGGCTAGATTTAGAGTTTTGTCGGTAAAGACCCGCGTAGCTAATGCAGCTTTTTTTCCCACCGCTGCTTCCAAACAACGCTGGTAGTTAGAGTTGTCTGAGGGGCTGCGTTAGGCTCCAAAAAGGGAGCGTTGAGCCGAATTTACCACCACTTCAACCCTCAATACCAGCAATGCTTACGGTAGCGGTAAGCTGGCAAAACGTGCTTGTGCACGATTCCCCCATAGGAAACAATGGGGCAGTTTGGGATGAAAAAAAACCTAACACCTGCAAAAAAGCAGAGTTAAGCTCCAAACGCAGCCCCATTGTTTCCTATGGGAAAACACTCTCTAAGTCGGCACCTAACACCCTAACATGAACCCCGAGTCTAAACACCCCATACCTTACATTTATTAACCCCTAATCTGCCGTCCCCGCTATCGCTGAGACCTGCTTTATACAATTAACCCCTAATCTGCCGCTCCGGACACCGCCACCACCTACATTATCCCTATGAACCCCTAATCGGCTGCTCCCAACATCGCCGACACCTACATAATATTTATTAACCCCTAATCTGCCCCCCCCCCCCCAACGTCGCCGCCACCTAACTTCAACTATTAACCCCTAATCTGCCGACCGGACCTCGCCGCTACTATAATAAATGTATTAACCCCTAAAGCTAAGTCTAACCCTAACCCTAACACCCCCTAACTTAAATATAATTACAATAAATCTAAATAAATATTACTATCATTAACTAAATTATTCCTATTTAAAACTACATACTTACCTGTAAAATAAACCCTAATATAGCTACAATATAACGAATAATTATATTGTAGCTATTTTAGGATTTATATTTATTTTACAGGCAACTTTGTGTTTATTTTAACTAGGTACAATAGCTATTAAATAGTTATTAACTATATAATAGCTACCTAGTTAAAATAATTACAAAATTACCTGTAAAATAAATCCTAACGTAAGTTACAATTAAACCTAACACTACACTATCATTAAATTAATTAAATAAATTAACTACCAATACCTATAATTAGATACAATTAAATAAACTAAACTAAATTACAAAAAAACAAACACTAAATTACATAAAATAAAAAAAATATTACAAGAATTTTAAACTAATTACACCTAATCTAAGCCCCCTAATAAAATAAAAAAATAAAAAATAATAAAAGTCCCTACCCTATTCTATATTACAAAGTAATCAGCTCTTTTACCAGTCCTTAAAAGGGCTTTTTGCGGGGCATGCCCCAAAGTAATCCACTCTTTTGCCTGTAAAAAAAAATACAACCCCCCCAACATTAAAACCCACCACCCACATACCCCTACTCTAACCCGCCCAAACCCCCTTAAATAAACCTAACACTACCCCCCTGAAGATCTCCCTACCTTGAGTCGTCTTCACCCAGCCGGGCCGAAGTCTTCATCCGATGGGGCAGAAGAGGACATCCAGACCGGCAGAAGTGGACATCCGGACCGGCAGACATCTTCATCCATCCGACGAGGAGCGGCTCCATCTTCAAGACCTCCGGCGTGGAACATCCTTCTTCACCGATGACTACCCGATGAATGAAGGTTCCTTTAAGTGATGTCATCCAAGATGGCGTCCTTCGAATTCTGATTGGCTGATAGGATTCTATCAACCAATCGGAATTAAGGTAGGATTGGATCAGCCAATCGGATTGAACTTGAATCTGATTGGCTGATTGAATAAGCCAATCAGATTTTTCCTACCTTAATTCCGATTGGCTGATAGAATCCTATCAGCCAATCTGAATTCGAGGGACGCCATCTTGGATGACTTCACTTAAAGCAACCTTCATTCGTCGGGTAGTCATCGGTGAAGAAGGATGTTCCATGCCAGAGGTCTTGAAGATGGAGCCGCTCCTCATCGGATGGATGAAGATAGAAGATGCCGCTTAGATGAAGATGTCTGCCGGTCCGGATGTCCTCTTCTGCCCGGATAGGATGAAGACTTCTGCCGGTCTGGATGTCCTCTTCTGCCCCATCGGATGAAGACTTCGGCCCGGCTGGGTGAAGACGACTCAAGGTAGGGAGGTAGTGTTAGGTTTATTTAAGGGGGTTTGGGTGAGGTAGAGTAGGGGTATGTGGGTGGTGGGTTTTAATGTTGGGGGGTTGTATTTTTTTTACAGGCAAAAGAGCGGATTACTTTGGGGCATGCCCCGCAAAAAGCCCTTTTAAGGGCTGGTAAAAGAGCTGATTACTTTGTAATGTAGAATAGGGTAGGGACTTTTATTATTTTTTATTTTTTTATTTTATTAGGGGGCTTAGATTAGGTGTAATTAGTTTAAAATTCTTGTAATATTTTTTTTATTTTATGTAATTTAGTGTTTGTTTTTTTTGTAATTTAGTTTAGTTTATTTAATTGTATTTAATTGTAGGTATTGGTAGTTAATTTAATTAATTTAAGGATAGTGTAGTGTTAGGTTTAATTATAACTTACGTTAGGATTTATTTTACAGGTAATTTTGTAATTATTTTAACTAGGTAGCTATTAAATAGTTAATAACTATTTAATAGCTATTGTACCTAGTTAAAATAAATACAAAGTTGCCTGTAAAATAAATATAAATCCTAAAATAGCTACAATATAACTATTTGTTATATTGTAGCTATATTAGGGTTTATTTTACAGGTAAGTATTTAGTTTTAAATAGGAATACTTTAGTTAATAAGAGTTAATTTATTTTGTTAGATTAAAATTATATTTAATTTAGGGGGGTGTTAGGGAAAGGGTTAGACTTAGCTTTAGGGGTTAATAAATTTATTATAGTAGCGGCGAGGTCTGGTCGGCAGATTAGGGGTTAATACTTGAAGTTAGGTGGCGGCGACATTGGGGGGGGCAGATTAGGGGTTAATAAATATAATATAGGGGTTGGCGATGTTAGGGGCAGCAGATTAGGGGTTCATAGGGATAATGTAGGTGTCGGCGATGTGCGGTTGGGAGATTAGGGGTTAAAAATATTTATTATAGTGGCGGCGATGTGGGGGGACCTCGGTTTAGGGGTACATAGGTAGTTTATGGGTGTTAGTGTACTTCAGAGCACTGTAGTTAAGAGCTTTATATACCGGCGTTAGCCCATAAAGCTCTTAACTACAGCCTTTCCATGGGCGTTAGGAGTCTTGTCGGTAGAGGGTCTACCGCTCACTTCAGCCAAGACTCTAAATACCAGTGTTAGGAAGATCCCATTGAAAAGATAGGATACGCAATTGGCGTAAGGGGATCTGCAGTATGGAAAAGTCGCGGCTTGAAAGTGAGCGGTAGACCCTTTCCTGCCTGACTCTAAATACCAGCGGGCGGCCAAAACCAGCGTTAGGACCCCTTAACGCTGCTTTTGACGGCTAACGCAGAACTCTAAATCTAAGCGTTAATTTTCCACCTTATCATTTAGTTTTATGACGCTGCTTACATACCTCATGAATAAAGTACTTTACTCAGGGCTCTGCTAGCAGAACTACATTTTTAATATAAATTCCAGTAATTATAAATTGCTTGTATTCCAATTAATAATATGCTTTAGTAATCAGTAACAATTACAGCAACTAGTGTGATCCTGACCGTAACAATAAAATCAATATACTTATAATATTTCCTTGGTTAGCCAGCAAACACTATTAGTTGAAGAGTTTCCACTGTTTTATTAACTTTCAGATTAAACATCAAAATTAAAGAATTTCATTAATAATGATTTATTCTAGTATATCACACAGTGTAAGAGATCTGTAGAATGCAACTCTGTTTTCATATATCTTGGGCCAGAATATTTAATTATTTATTTTCAACATATTTGTATACAGGAGAGATATCAAACTATTTTTTTGTTTTGTTTTTATTGAGCTTTTTTTTTTTTTAAACATGTTACAACAACATATATAAGTACAGTTACATATCAAAGGCTCTGTTTTAACAGAAGTTGCTTACATAACAAGTCTACAATCAAACAAAAAGAAAAGAAAAGAAAAGAATGATCCATTTTCCCCCCGTTCTCCTAGGTTCATTTGGCAGAGGAAGACTTGTGTCTTCACTCCGAATTACACTTCCACCTAAAACGCATTGTTCTGGCAGGCAGCTGTTTCTGGAAACTAAAGTGCTAAATTTGTGTACAAAGAATATAAAATGAAAATTAATTGCCTGTGTCAGTTAATTTTTGCTCCCAGAGAATATAACATCTAGGATGAAATCCTTTTTCCAATAAAGCTATAATGAAGTTTCTCTAGGTGTAACACCCAATTTATTTCCAAAATCCATTGGGAGAATTGTGGTGTCTCTGACTTTTTCCATAGCCTGGGGATAATTCTCAGAGCAAGTCACCATGTTAAGAAACAATTTCCTCCTGTATGTAAATTTAATTCTGTGTACTTGATTTAGGATAACTATAGAGGGAGTTAATATAATATTGGTACCCAGTGTTTCGTTCATATATACAGAAATTTGGTCCCAGTATGATCAAAGTTTGGGACATGACCACCATATATGTGTCATATTACCTCTTTCCCCACAATGCCTCCAGCACAGGGGGGAAGCCCTTGGGAAAATCTTATGGAGTTTGCATTGCGTAAGCTACCATAATGATAAAATCTTATAATTTAATTCTATTAAGTTTTGGGATATTGAGGATTTCTTGGTTGAGGCAAAGGAAAGGGCCCATTGGCTATCTGAGTGTAATATGTGAAGTTCCTGCTCCCATTGCTTTATATATGATGGTCTATGTTGTGGAAACCTTATGGTTAGCAGTTTATATATAAGGGAGATATGCGATTTGGATTTAGCTTGGGATGTGCATATTTTTTCAAAATTAGTGAGTGGTCTTGTGAGATCATTTTTTTTAGAAGCTCGCCATGACAAAATGCCTGGCTTGAAGATAAAAGAACCATTTGTCGAAGGGCTTTCCCACAATTCTATGTAGTTCTTGCTAGCTTTTAAATAAGCCTTCCCTTTTTTAGTAAATATATGGGGATGTTTGTCAGAATGTCCGTGGAGGAAGGGAATGCACTAGCGCCCGGAGGATTAAGAATTAAGTTATTAAACAAGTGGGTTAGAGGTGAAATATTAGTAGAGAGATCAGCATGTTCCTTTAATACTAAGTCCCAAACATCCAGCGTCGCCTTGATTAGTGGGTTGGCCTCAATTTGCTGAGTTCTGTGTTTTTTGAGTAACCAGGGAAGATTGAATAAACTTGGAATCCCGCCTATCTGTGCTTCCATATGAACCAGGGTTTCGGGGTATTATATTGACACCAAGAGGCTATACGAGCTAGGTGAGAAGCGTAATAATTTTTTTAAGAAGGGGTAAGCTAAGACCGCCGTGTTCCTTGAAAGGTATAGGTTTCTTTTTGCTACTCTAGACTTTTTATGGGACCATACCAGTGTTCCCTCTAAGGACAGTTTTGTGTGCAGCCCAGCAGTGAAACAGTTAACAAGAAAACCATACCTTGCCATCTGCATTGTGCAGTGTTTGCTAATTGCAGGGTGTGGTTACTTAATTAACTGTTGGGCCGTACACAAAACTGGCCTTAGAGGGAACACTGGACCATACAAAGGATTCTATTAATTTTTGATGGGTGGTAAAAAAGTGCTGTAAAAGGTATATGGGTAGTGTTTGGTAGAGGTAAAGGTATTTAGGGATTATGGACATTTTGACTGCATTTACCCAACCTAGCCAGGACAAATGCCCTTGCCTGTGCCATATATCTAGAAGTTGACTTATTTCCCTATATAAGGGTGAAAAGTTTCTATTATAGATATCCGCTGGATTTTTTGTGATATAAGTGCCGAGGTATTTCAACTTGTCCACTATGGCAAAGTTTGTGTATGCTCTGAGATAGCTGATATCTGAATATTCCAGGTTTAAGGGCATTAGCATAGATTTGTCAAGGTTAATTGTGAAGTTAGATACCCGTTTATATTCTTAGAATATGGATAGCAGTGGTGGTATTGAAGTTTTTGGTGATTTAATTGTAAATCATATATGATCTGCAAAGACTAGACATTTTTGAGTGGTATTGCAGTATGCAAAGCCCTCAATATTAGGATAGTTTCTAACTGCTATGGCGAGAATATCTAGAGAAAGAACAAATAGAAGGGGTGAGAGTGGACACCTCTGCCTCATTCCATTTCTTATTGAAAAGATATCTGACTGTGTGCTGTTTGCCATGACTCTAGCCATAGGGTTGGTATAGAGTGATTTTATTCTATTGATGAACGTACTGGAAAAATTGAATTTAGTCAAAGTCGCCCACACGAAATCCCAATCCACTTGGTCAAATGCCTTCTCGGCATCGGTAGAGAGAAATTGCATGGGGGTCTTACAGTCAGTCTTACCTTCTGTAATGTCTGTAATGTCCTAGAGGTGTTATCTTTTGCTTCCCGCTCTTTTACAAATCCCACTTGGTCTGTATGGATCATGAGAGGGAGTACATTATTCAGTCTAGCTGCTATAGTTTTTGCATATATTTTCATGTCTATGTTGATTAGGGAAATAGGTCTATAATTCTGGACTCTGTCTTCCGATTTACCTGGTTTGGGGAGTACTGTTATGGAGGCTTCCAAGAGTGTTTGTGTAAATGTAGAGACATCGTCTATAGATTGATATAGCATCAGGAGTTGCTTACTAAGGTGTGTTTGAAATATCTGATAAAACTTTGACGTTAAGCCATCCAGACCTGGTGCTTTACCCAAAGGCAGAGTTTTAATGGTGTCTAGAATCTCTCGCATTGTGAATGGAGAGTTCATTAATTCCCTATCTACATCAGGTAATGAGGGGATATTAATCTCCGAAAGGTATTGTTGTATATCTTCTGTTTTATTAGGGGTGTCAGGAATATTTAGGTTGTATAGAGATTTATAACAGTTGGCAAAGTCCCCCACTATGTCTTCATTTTTATTATGTGTGACTCCATTGTGCTCTACCACATTTCAAATATATACATGTAGTTGTTTCTTTTTCAGAGACCTAGCAAGCATCTTCCCTGCTCTATTACTCTCTATGAAGAACTTTGCTTTAGTTGTTAACGCGTGCAGTTGGGCAGTATGACTCAAATGTTTATTTAGTGCTTTTCTGGTCACAATCAGCTCAGTGATATCTGAGTCGATTTTGGGTCCTTTTTATGTGCACCTTCTATTTGTTGTAAGTTTCTAATGTTTGATATACCGTGGATCTTTGTTTGCGGGTTCTGTGTGTATGGTGTATTATCTCTACCCTAATATAACATTTAAATGCCTCCCAGTTATTCACCTCTGAAGTATCTTGCAGAATATTGTGCGTAAAAAACTCACTAATGCGTTTTTCTAAACTTTCTAGTGTTAGAGTATCAGTGAATATGTTATCATTTAATCTCCAGTGCGTTTTAGATTTTGGTTTTGAAGACCAATGAAAAGTGCTAAGGACCATGCTATGGTCAGACCATGAGGTATGCATAATTCTAGAAGTGATGAGGTTTGTGATTATATTTTTTGTGCACATAATATAGTCAATTCTAGAATAACTATGCTGGGGATTGGAAAAGAATGTGAAGTCTTTTAATGCTGGGTGAACCATCCTCCAGGTGTAAAACATAGTAGGGATTCACAGCAGTGAGCAATTGGCTTTTATTTGTTTTGCTAAAATGTATGATGTTCCTGAGGAGGTGTCCAGAGCAGGGCACATCGGGAAGTTGAAATCCCCCCTAACATAATTGGGCCTTTAGCATTTTCTAAGAGGGATTTTGTGAATTGCCTGAAAAATTGGGGTGTAGGGCGGTTGGGGGCATAAATAGTGAGCGGTCAACCATATAGCAACCCTGTCAGTACCAGGAGTCTGCCATTGTGATCTCTGTGGCTATCTATGAGTTCAAAGGGTACCCCCCATCTTATTGAGCACATAGCATGCTGATTATAATACCTAGTAGATAAAAGTGGATCTTTGTGTTTTCAGGAGTTGGTTTCTTGGATGAGAATTATGTAAATTTTCTTTTTGTAGAAATCGTCAAATGCAATTGAGTGCTTTTCTGCGGATAAGAAACCCTTTACATTTTGTGTAGCAATTGTAAGGGCCTCAGAAGGAGGGGCAGAAGTCATCTTTTGGTTGTGCGGAGAAACAGGAGGTTCAAGAGAATTTGTAGCTTAGAGACTTGTTTCTATGTAATACCTTCGAATACAACCATTTAAGGATCAATATGGGAAAGTGTCAAATGGCATTTGTGAAGTGTGGTGAGAATATGTTACTGTGCGTGTGTGGGTGTAAATATGTATATGACGTGTATTTAAGTGAATAAATCACTTATGTACAAAGTAGTGTAAGTTTAAGTGGTGAGGTCTAGTCACAGATGTAGAAGACCTGTAACCTGCATCAATGTGTATATAAAATTGGTCAAACATTAAGTTAAAACATAACTGGAAAAATAACCAGATATAACATTAATAAAAAAACAACTTTTTAACACATATCAACCCAGAAATAAGCTTGCTTACAAAGCTTATTATATATAGCATCATCTTATGGTCTATTTGTGGATAATGGTGAATAACATTTTAACTATGGAACGTGGCTCTAATCAAAGCCACAAGGGGACTCGGCTTTGATCTTCAGAGGGAGAGTCTAGTATTAGTCTTGCATATATAACAAATTTAAACAAGAAACAAACAATCAGGACCTTAAGCTAACAGTATTTAACAATTTATTACCCCTAGTAGTACATATCATGCTCCTGAATACTCTTCCTTATTAGTATCAAGAGACCACATGTACCAAGTCTGGGAGGGGTGTTTCTTTCTATATAGGCTTTATAAAGTCTAACCCGGGGATCTAATACCCCGCATGGGTGAGGTTGATGACCCTTCGGAGCTGCCGGGGAATCCTTTGGGAGATATAGAGCAAATGTATAACAATCTTGCCCTTTTTAAGCAGAGATATAGCCTTTAGTAATTCTTCTGCAGTTATGGGGTCCCCAAGGGACTTCCATTGGCTTTCAGACAAATTTGGTAAACCTAGGTTCCCTAGGAATTCACGTGTGGCTTCTATTGAGGATGATTGGGAGTCTTTTATGTTATAAAGCGAGGTGTAGTATATGTGAAAGGCTTCTCCTATCTCCTTTGGAGACAGGAGCACTTTACCCTCATGCTTTATAGGGGCTATTTTTTGTTGAGATTGTCTATTTCTAAGTTTGGTTGCCATCAGCGAGTTGGCTTTATTGTTATGGTAATAAAACCTTTGCTGGAATTTGAGTAGGGTCTTCCGCACCCTATTTAATTGCCAATCTCTGAGCTGGGACCTAATTTGTTCCATATATAGCGCTCCTTGCATAGTGGGGTTAGATTTCTGAATGGAAGAGGAAGCTCTGTATAAACATGTAAGTTTTTACTTTTTTTCTTACGTAGCGAGGCTCAGTATTTAATGCAGAATTCTCTTACATATGCTTTAAGTGTCGCCCATACTACTTGAACCGATATCTGGCCATCATCATTCAGTACTATGAAGTCCTTAATCTTCCTACTAATTTCTTTAGAAATGGTTGGATCATTCATTAACCAGTCTTCGTATTTCCAGCTGATACTAGACAGAGCTAGCTTAGGGAGGAGGGAGATATTGATCAAATTGTGGTCAGACCATGAAACCAGGGAGATAGTGGAGGATTGCACCATGTCGAGTGCCCATGGGTTAGTAAAGAAGTAGTCTATTCTCGTGTGAGACTTGTGTGGGTGGGAATAAAAGGTGTACTCTCTATCAACTGAGTGTAGTGCCCTCCAAACATCATACAGGCTGTAATGTGACATTAGGGTATGAAAGGCACTAGCCAAGGAGCTCGTGGATCTATCTCCCGTTATATGTTTAATGCCTTGTCTGCCAGGTTTGGATCCCAAATTAGGTTAAAGTCCCCACAAAAAAAGGGTGCCCTGTCTGACACTAGCTACAATTTTGAGCAATTTCCTGAGGAATTTAATCTGAAGGGTATTTGGGGAGTATAGGTTAACCAGGGTAAAGATTTGGTTGTTTAGCTTGCAAATTATGATAATAAATCTTGCCTCTGGGTCTTTCTCCACATATAGTGGCTCAAAGGCAACACTGTCTCTTATTAATATGGCTACCCCTCTGGATTTAGAATGGTATGGAGTGTCAAATAGAGTGGTGTAGTGTCTAACGAATATGCCTTACCTGGTCGATGCACCCAGTGTGTCTCCTGAAGGAAGACGACATCAGCTTTAGAACGTCTCATGTGGTTAGTGAGAAGACTACGTTTAGTTGGAGAATTGAGTCCTTGGATATTGTGGGACTTAAGTCTAAGACCTGTCATCTTGAGAGAAAAAAAAGGGGCGGACAGGAAATGGTGTGTGGGAAGACTGGTGAGGGATCAGGTGAAATGGAAGGAGGTGTTATCCCCGAGTAGAGCTGAGGGTGGTATTATATCTGGTGAATATCAGACAATTCTAAGAGTAAGTTATCTTTCAGAAGGTGAGCACCACTATAATAATAACCTTTAGGAGGTTGGGATGGGATGGGGTGGGGGGGAGGGGTTTATGAACCAGTGCTTGTGAAGATAGCTGAAAAAAGGGGGAATGGGGGACCCCCAAAAGGAATACTTAAACACTACTCTCGCCCAGCCTAAACTAGGTAGGGAAGGGTGGTGAGATAGCTTGAAAGGTAGGGCACTGAACTAGCTAAGTGGAGTATAGCTTTAATTTAGTGAAGGACAATGTGTGGGTAAAATGGGAATGTGGTGGAATGGAGAACCCCATGCGGTAGTGGAATGAAAAAGTTTCAAAGAGGAGAAACTGTTAGAATGGATGCCCCATTTCAGGTTAAATAGGGCAGAACTTGGGTCATCGGGCCTGAGGACGACCACCCTTACAATATATGAACCGCATTAACCTATGGAACACTCTGCTAACTACTTGTGGGACACTGATACAACATGGCAACCTTTGACTATACCTGAACATTACCCATGTATTTGCTATGGAGCTGTCAAGGTGAGTATTCTATTGCCCACCGGGTTAACCTACCACTGGGGGTCCGCCCATGTCACCCGAGAGTAAAAGTTGTGTAGGTCGAGAAGATGTGCATGGCGTAATGCCCAGGTTAGATTATTAAAAGGTGGAATTAACCTAGGACCAAGTGGCCTAATAAAAAAGGGTGTTCAGGCGATTATATGCTATGGTGAGTCTCCCTGCATAAGTACAGATTCTAGAACAGGGGGTCTACCTTAGTGAGTTGTATATGAAACTTAAGGGGGTGGGGCGCAGTTATGTGCATACAGAACTTGTAGGATATGTTACAGTGGTCAACTGCTAACCCTCCCATAAGTGCTATGGCTAAGGTCCAGTCGGGGGTTCAAGCTTCCCAATTCTTCCAACACATTCAATGTTAATAAGAGCACTGTCATGTGCAAGTTATAAAGTGCTGAAGTAGCATAAAAACAGTGAACCATTAAAACATTAAATAAGATATAAGAACATCTTAGACATTAAATCTATAAGGACACTTGGAGACAAGCTGTATGAGCTAGCCGAAAAAACAATGTAAGACATCTAGAACTGTAGATTGACAGTAATGAGAAATATGCATTGCATAAGGGTGGGAATCATTCAGTCAGGTCACAGCTGTTAGCCTCCCTTTCTCTACTAAGTAAATATATTATTGCAAAATTAGGGGTCCGCCCCCCTGCTGGGCATTTTAACCTGTTGGTACGCTAGAGCTTTGGGGGGACAGGGTGCAGAAGAGGCGCCCTCATCCTGTGCTCCTTGTAATGAAACATAGCTAATGGGTGCAGCTATACAAGTAAGTTGGGTGACCTCAGAGCAGCCTGGAAGTGTCTGACCTAAAGGGCAGCAAAGGTCTCCTAACACCTCCTTGTCCTATCGTCAGCCAAGATAGTATATCAATTAAGTTGGACTTAAGAGCCTACAGGCAAGGTTAGTATTGCTAAAGTATGAGTTGAATAAAAGGTGGAACACCTCCGGTGCCCTATACATGGTGAGATTTAAATGGGGTCCTATCAGCTTTAAGCTAAGCTTGCCCAAGGGGCTGCATGCAGGTTTGAGTCTCATTACATATTAACAGTCTAAGAAGCAAAAAAAAAAAAGATGTATACCACAGTAATCTGTGTCTGCGCCTCCAGGTGTCCAGTAGGAGTCCAGGGCCCACTAAACGCCTCTCTAAGGAACCTGAAAGGTATTTAAGATGTTAACCATGTGCCTTTCAGTAGAAACCAAAACTAAGCTCCTATGAGATATCACTGTGTCTTATGGCTTCCAGTACCTTCATTGCAGATGGGGACCCTAGTATGCATGAAATATAGCAACTGAAACAACATAATAACATTTAAACACTAAACAGGTTATAAACTTATGCAGCAGGTTAGGAAACTCTGTGTAGTCCAATGCGGACAAACCTGCAAACATTGTACAATACAAGAAAAAAATAGGTGTAGTCCATCAAATGTGCAGCAAGATTTTCAGTCAGGTTGAAGCTGTTGGTCTCCTTTTCTTTTTGTAGACAAAGTGTTTCTTCTAGGGAGTGGCTTCCATTCTAGGGCATTTGAGCGAAGAGACTGAACCTTGGAAACAGCTAATGAGGATGAGGCTGTGGCTTGCATAAGTTCTAACTGATCCAGCAAGTCCAAGCCCTGCTTAAGTTCTGATATGACATGTGATTGCCCATTGTGCTGGAAGAAGAGCTTTTCTTGAAAGCCCCATCTGTACCTAATGTTGTGGTGTCTAAGGCACTGAGTGATGGGCAAAAAGGATCTGCATTTAGCCAAGGTATGCAGAGATAGGTAAGGATTTATTTGTAAAGTATGGTAAGGGTCAGGAAGTTCTTTATTTTGAAAAGCTTCCTTAAGAACCTTCTCTTTAAATGTGTAGTAGTGTAAGCATATTATGACATCTCTGGGTTGTTCAGAGGATGAATTTCTTGGACGTAGGGCTCTGTGGGCTCTGTTAATCAGTACCTCATTTTCTGAGATTGTGCCTAATAACGCTTTAAATTGATCGAGGATATATTCAGCGAGTGCAGCTGCTGTTATTTATTTGCTGACACCTCTGATCTGAATATTATTACGTTGGGATCTGTCCTCGAGGACTGCAAGCTTGGTTTCCATATCTGTGATCATTTCAACTAATCCTTGGGTGTAGGCCAATAATTTACTGTGGTCAATTGCTAGATACTTGTGCTTTCTTTCTTTGGTGTCTGTTCTTTCTCCCAGAGAAGCTATATCTCTTCTTAGATCCGCTACCGAGGTCTTTATTTCTTGTTTCAAGGAGGTATGGTGAGAGTCCATCTTATTGGATAAAGAGTTTATTAACTCGATGATTGAGATGTCATCTGAGTGTGTAGTGAGGTGTTCACAGGACTCAATCTTTCAGAGACCCTGCGAGTAGATGTAAATTCTCTTGAGTTGTCCTTAAATAGTTCCCTGTCTGATAGTGGCTTGCTGCTAAAGTGATCTGCCACTGTCCCCTTGGAACCTTCTTGATGCTTAGGTTTCTTCCTATTAGAGTGTGCCATGATGAAGTTATGCCTGCCCTCTGGTTCCGTATTTACAGGACTATGGGAAAACTCTGAAGAGCTAGATGCGCTGATCTTGGCTTAGTTCACTTTGGCGTATCTAAAATGAATAGCTCTTGGTGAAGAGAAGCTTTGCTGCAAAAGAGTCACATTGGGTGATCTACCACATTCCCCTTATAGGGAGTCTACTCCATTGGTCCCTCTGTATCCAGCCAACTTTTCAGACTCAGGGAGATGTCTCCCCAGGACCTCTTGGGGTCCCTAATGTACGATGTAGGGCTAGCTCCCACTCCACCTTAAGGAAGTGCCCTCTGAGAATCTTGGAGAAACAGAGGGGGAGACCAGCGTATGTCCACTGGTGAGTAGCAGAAAGATGAGGATTCTAGCAATGAAGGGTTGCTAAACTTCCTGGGTTTAATAAGATAAGGGTATAGGATGTTGACACCAGGGCAAGATGGCACTATTTCCCGGAGAGGATGTCACCACTGGACCAGGATGGCAAAGGGATATGACCCACTAGCACTACGCTCAGCAGGAAAGGAGGGGGAGAGTGCCACAATAACTTTTAGCAACAGTGTCTGATAACAGTTCTTTAATCTCTTATGCAGTCTTTCTGACAGACACACTGTATTTCCACTTGTGGTGTCTTCCCAAGTAAATCAGGATAGATGGATTCCTAATTGGCCAAATTTTGTGTTATATATCTATCCTGTATCACTAAACAGCTATAAGAGGAACCACCATATATATATATATATATATATATATATATATATATATATATATATAGCAGGTGGTAATTAGGCAGTTTTAATTTCCCCTTTGTGTTGTGACCCACTGTAAAAAAAAAAAGAATGGTCAGAGTAGCCAGGCACGCACTCTCCAGCTCTTTATAGTGACAGAGCAGTGTTACAGTGTATGTACAGTCCCCACGTGGCAAGCTGAGCTGTGTTATACTCTGTGGCCATGAAGTTGAGGAAAATGCAGCTTCCAACAGCTAGTGCAATGTGTAGATGCCCCCTTAGGTAAGCTTATAACTACTACATCTTTAATGTGGGGGGATATAAAGACCTGTCGATATGCTAGGAAGGGCCGTTAAAGAGCAAGTGGTTACTCACTCTGATCTGGAACTCTGGCCCGTAGCTGAACACCTGATGAATGTGTCTCGAATGGATGCACAGAGCTGCCTCCTCCTCTGCACCACACCGTCTAACGCCAAGCCGAGCTCCGGAGCGGATCCCCGACCCTCCGGAGCAGGATGCAAATCTCTTGCTGGAAAATACAGTAGGCTCGGCATGGCGCGTGTGCGTGCGGGCTGATCTGCTAGGCCCGTAGCCTCTCCCATCCGTCTGTGCTGTAAGTACTGCTTCTGGCCTGGTTCACTAAAAAGGACCCCCCCTGGCCAGGGACACCATACTAGTATAGCTGAGTAGTGGTAGAGGGGTTAGATTGCCCATTTTAGCTATAAGTTAACATGATTAGCTAATGAACTCTTTGAAATAGTGCCTGATCTTTATGGTAGTTGGCTCCGCCCCCTATTGAGTGAACTTTAAACGTACAGTTCACTTACATAACCATATTTACATATATGAGAATATAATTAAGACACCTATAAAAACATATCCAAACTCTGAGTAACTGAAAGGTTATATAGGGCTCATGTAGGAAGCTGTTGTGCAACCTTAACTTTAATCAACCAATGGTGAATAATCTATGGAAATTGTGGGCAGACAGGTCCCTTTAATGGAGCTTGCACATGGTTTGCCTGGGAACTCTTGTAGGCACAAAAGAACTGGTGATGTTATCAACATGCAGCTGTGATCTCTTTGGGTGGGAGGTTATTTAAAGGTGATTTTATGCTAGGATATTTCTACATTTTGTGGCGGATATTCCCCTGAAAGATCTTTGAGAAAAGCAATTGTGATAAGCCAGTTAGTTGATAATAACTGATACATTTTTTTAAATGTAGTGATTACATATTAGACATGTACAAAAAATGGTTTTATTTAATTGATTGCAATTTTATTTTTTTTTACAAATTTTAACTAGTTTTGTCCAAAATTCATTCATTATCTTAACAAACTAATGAATAAATAAAAAATGAATTCATTTGGTTTCTCCTACCTATTAAAGGAAATGAACAAATGCTGAATTGGTTATTTAGTTTGTTTAGTTAATAAACACATTTTGAACTAGATTAGATCAAATTCGTCAATTAATTTTGCAAACAAGTAACAAAAACTGATTATTTTTGCACATCTTCTACATATATGTGTATTAGTAGGATATTATGACTTTTGTTTCCTCAGCATATTTAGTTACAGTTTCAGACATATTCAACATTCCTCCCCTTTCTATCTACATACCTCCTCTTTCTGTTGTCGTTCACATATAGAATCTATTTTGACAGGCAGGAGAGGTTTATTTTTTCTCTAAACTATTTACTAGGAAACAAAAAAAGTATTGGCCAAGTTTCACTGTGACTGTTATAGCCGAGTACATTGGGACTCAATTTTGGGAGGTATGGAGTAGCAAACATTTTGGCTAAAAACCTGGAGAAATTTAGTGAATTTCCTGTATTTGTCATACACATATATAATATTTTAAAGCAACAATAACATTTTATTAATAATGTTTTTATTTATTTTAAAGTAAAATAGCAAAATTGCATAGAATAAAGAAAGATAACAAACGATCATCAGTAGTAGATATAAGCATTTCTATGACTTGTGCACATTGTAACAGGACTGTTCTATGCAAAGCGTATAATTAAACATTAAAAAGTGAGTGAATGAAAATGACATACAGTTTTTACCCTAATCATGTGGCGGTCAAGAAAAAAACAACAACAAAATGTATGCTTACCTGAATTAATGTCATGATGGTGAGAGTCCACAAGTAGTAGCATGTGGGAATATTCCCATCCTACCACTAGGAGGAGGCAAAAACAGGAAATATAAAGCAGGGCAAAGATAAGCAAAACAAGAGCAAAACTACTGCCACCTAAAAAAGAGAATGGGGCTCGTGGACTCTCACTATTATCAAAGAAATGAATCAGGTAAGCATAAAAGTTTTTTTTTCTTTAATCAAAACCCAAGCTGTGGATTCCACAAGACTAAATAGTATAGGGGGGGACAAACAGTGAAGTCAGAATATTACTATTCAGGCACTACGGCCTACAGAACTTCCCTGCCAAAGGCAGCCTCAGAAGAAGTATACACATCAAAGTGAATAAACTTAGAAAAATATGACCAATGATCAATAGAAGCCTCATTATCAAAGACCCAAGAAGTAGCAACTGCTCTATTGGAATGAACAGTAATGCGCTCAGGTGGAGTTTTCCCTGTAACCAAATAAGTTTTGTAAATTAAGGCTTTAAACTAAGATGCTTAAGTGACAGCTAAAGCTTTCTGACCTTTGCGAGGTCCAGAAAAATGAATTCGAAGAATAAAGTCTGAAATCTTTTGTAGCTGTAACACAATATTTAAGAGTTTCTACAACATCCAAGTTGAGAATATTTCTTAGGAGCTGGACAAAAAGAAGGAACCACAATTTCCTGATTGATAGTATCTGTGTATACCACCTTAGGAAGAAAAGTATAGCCAGTGAGAAAAGCCTTATCCTGATGAACAATCAGAAAAGGAGGTTCACAAGACAAAGCTGAAAGTTCAGACCTTCTTCTAGCCAAAGAAATAGCTAAAAGAAAAAGTGCCTTCCAAGATAAAAGCTGAAGGTACAAACCATGCATTGGCTCAAAAGAAGGGGTTTGAAGAAGCCTCAAAACCAGATTCAGATACCAAGGAGAAGAGACTGGATGAATAACTGGTTATATTCTAATCAGAGTCTGAACAAAGGGCCTAGAGGGATATGGCTGCACCTCACTGATGAGGCCCACACTAAGCCAAAACAAACATCTGGGGTCTTACTTTTTCTCTTGGTCAGAAAGGGATTGTCTGGTATTTCAGGACTGGACTGCACTGTTTAGTCAGGATCAGACTGATATACAACATGAAAATTCTTCTCAGTGAAAGGCACATGTTGAGCAAAATGAGGCTGCTTCTAGTGTGGTTACTAGCAATAGAACAAGCTAGTATGCTAATGTTCGTTCCCAGGTTGAGCGCTTCTCTCTTTTTGTATAGTGTTTGAAAATAGGCCTTAAAGTCAGTTTTAGCCATCTTCTTATGAAACAAAACAGAGCAGAAAATTTGACCTTTCAAAGAAATTGCTTATAAATCTTTATCTAAGCCTTCCTGCAGGAACTTAATAAATCTATGAATTCTAAAAGAATTCCAATGGTAACTTTTGCGAGAACAACACTCAATAAAGTTTTTTCCAGAAACTTCAATTAATACATTTGGTAGCAGGTTTCCTAGCCTAAATCAAGGTATCAATAACCTTGTCAGAAAAAACCCTCAGACAGAATTAAGATTTGGGATTTTAATAAAAGAAATGGCCTTGAGATAAAAGATCCTTTCTTAGAGGTAATCTCCAAGGCAAGCACAAAGACATTTACACCAAATCTGCATACCAAATCCTCTGAGGCTACACCAGAGTAATCAGAACTGTTGAGGATTCTTCCTGCTTGATTCTGGCTATCACCCTGGATAGCAACACAAATGGAGGAAATATGTAAATAGCAGTTAGTACTTTTCTAAAAACTATGGGAGCTGTAGCCAGATCAAACAGGCAGGGCCACAAACTGATAATGCTGTTCTAGGATAGAAAATCTCAGGAACTTGACAGAATCTCTGTATATAGGGATATGCAAATAAGCATCTTTTAAGTCTATGGTAGACATAAACTGACCCTAATACACTAAAGGATGCAACGTGTGAATTGTCTCCATCTTGAAATTAGGAACTTTCAGGAATTTGTTCAATATTTTGAGATCCAAAACAGACCTAAAAAATATCCTCCTTCTTTGGTACTACAAAGAGATTTGAATAAAACCCCTGGTTTAATTCTGAAGTGGGGACTGGGGCAATCACACAGTTAGTTCCAAATCTCTTACACAAGCCAAAAAAGCCTGGGCCTTTAAAGGTTCAAGAGGCACTCAAGACAAAAAGAATCCTCCCACAGGAGGCCTTGACTGAAAACTTATTGGGTACCACTGATTTGTAATACCCAGGGATCCTGAACTGATCTCTTCCAAGCTTCCCAAAAGAGGCTCAATCGGCCCCCCATTAGAGACTGGTCTGGTATGGGGGTGCATCTTCATGCTGTCTTGGGAGGTAGGGCTAACTACTTGGACTGTTTGTTTTTGGAACAAGAAGAGTTAGACTTCCAGGATGATTAAGAGTAGACACATCTCTGAGCAGATGAGGCATCTTTCTGAGACTAAGATTGATGAAAGATGCAAAAACACCCTGCAGTTCTAGGCTTGCCCTTATAATTCTTATTCTGGTGCAGAAAAGCTCCTCCAAACAGCACTTCCATCCATTGGGCTTACCTCAGCTGCAGCAACTAGTATCCAGTAGATGAGCCCAGTGCGAACACAATGCCAAGGATCTGAATTAGTTACAACATCTACAACCCAGGGGTCTGGTAGACAAGTCCACATTTCATCTGGGAGGCATGCAACATTTCTCACTGAGAAAAGACCTTTCAGTGCCTGGCTGATAACAGCAGGTTACTGTGAGGAGGATTTAGGTTTTAGATTGGTTAGAGGATCCCTTTTAAAATGGTAAGTAGGTCTTCACTTTCATCCCACTCCTCATCAAGGAGGCAAAAGAAAATGACTGTGGATCATGGTAAGTGGGAGGGATTTAAAACTCTATTGTGTTGGGGTGTCTTTTGCCTCCTCCTAATTGTCAGGAGGTAAATATTCCCACAAGTGATTGCTCATGGACTCTCACCATCTGATGAAAGAACCCAAATTAACATAATTTAAAAGTGATCTATAGAATGCTTTGAAATGTATTGCAACCTTATCTGACAGCCAAAGGTTTAATAGACGACTGCATTCAACACCTGCAAATTATATTAATACTCTAATAGACTAACCTCTGGCTTGCTTACTTAGAGGTGCTGAGATTACAGTCGTTAAAGCATCTATCATACTTTGGCTCTTGTTACTAGCAACACACTGCAATTTTCTTCTCTCGTGCCACTAAATATATAACATGATTTTATATTTTGTGATAATATATATACACCTTAATTTAATAAGTGGATACAAATAAACAAATCTATGTATAAATAACAAGTTAGCCATAAAGTAATTATTTACATAAGGCACCATGTGTGTGCTTCATACACCATAATTTCAAGCACTTTATATTAATCAGGAAGAACTACATTTAAATAAATCCTGTCTTCATTGGGAGACCAACTATAAAAATATTATAAGAATGCTATATATATATATATATAACTATATATTAACGTATAAAGAATTGCACATTCCTGTAAATCAACCATTTTCAGTTTCATATTTTGTTTTGTTTTTTTAAAAAGTATCACTATTAATCAGTATTGGAAAAATACTAAAATGACATAACATGCAAAATTAAATTGCTCTTAAATGCCTTTAGGTTTTTTAATACAAATATGTTTAGAATATATTTGTATGAGAAATATGTTTGTAGCAAATTATATCAGTGTTTGATAATAGCTTTTGACCAGAGCACAGAAAGCATTTATATGAGTAGTCTCTAAGCAGTCTCAGTGTTTGAATAAGGCATATGTGCATACACTCTGTTTACAGTAAAAGCTACCATTAAAACAGTGATAACTCTTATTGGAGGTATTTTTTGCTGATGTACTGTACATGCTTTGGAAAAAGATTTACATCCAAAAATTAAGTTTTGAGCTTTACATCACTTTAACAACAGACACATGCTTAATATAATACTAGACCTGGAATATAATATATATATATATATATATATATATATATATATATATATATATATATATATATATATATATATATATATATATATATATATATATATATATATGTGTGTGTGTGTGTGTGGAAAGGCATACCTATAGTGGGAAGAATGATGGGGCAACTATTATGCAGGGGGGTGCTAGTGGCCCCTCAATGAATCCTATGCAAATGATAGAAAATTTAATTACTACTTTGATGCTATTTTTGAAAGATCCAACACCTGGCAGCAATTAATTGACTGGCAGTCACGCTATGATAAGCAGAAAAGTGACAATTACTAATACCAATGTATGCCACTAAACAGTAAGAGAGACAGAATCTCAACCCACTCACTATTATCAGTGGTCTGCAACAAAGCTATTGCTATAAGATTTTAAATTGCAGCAATTAAAAGCTATCATAAATTAAGATTTTTGTTCTTTAAACCACACTTTTTTACACCACACAGAGTTAATTTTCCAATAAAAATATTAGAGAATCTAAGGTTTCCTCTACAGCAGTGTTTCTCACTGAGACAGCAACAAATGTGTTGCCAAATTTTGAAAAATATTTTCATCCAAATTACAGAACACTTTTGTGTATTTATAGTTATTTATTAACAATTTTCGTGTGCAGCTGGGCACACTATATCACTGACACAGTGTTGAGATTCCCGTTACTCAAACAAATGCTACATAATTTACACACATAACACGGTGGAAAAGTATCATTTTTAGTTTACGAGCCATGAGTTAAAGGGACATAATACCATAGCAAAATCACTTGAAAGTGATGCATCATAACTGTAAAAAGATGGCAGAAAAATATCAACTGAACCTCTCTATGTAAAAAAGGAAGATATCTTTTTAGCTCACACTAGTAAGTGCTCTGTGAACAGTTATCCTTCAGCTTCTGTAGCTGCATGCTTGAAAAAAAAAAAAAACTACAGCCAATCAGCTTCATTTGTGTTATTGTCACACTTTGATTTACTGTGATCTCATGAGATTTCACTGAAATCTCGAGAGATTTCCTAGACAGTCTAGTCAAAATAAAAATATAATGATTCAGATAGTAAATTGGATGCCCTTTTATCATCAAATTTGTTTTGTTCTCTTGGTATTCTTTGTTGAAAGCTAAACCTAGGTAGGCTCGAATGCTAATTTCTAAGCCCTTGAAGCCTGCCTCTTATCTCAGTGCATTTTGACAGTTCACAGCTAGAGAGTGCTAGTTCATGTGTGCCATATAGGAAACAACTCTTTTGAAGTTATTTATGAGTAAACACTGATAGACTAAAAAAGTCTGTAAAATAAACTGAAATAAGGGGGCAGTCTGCAGAGGCTTACATACAAGGTAATCACAGAATTAAAACGTATTTTAATATAACCCTATTGGTTATGCAAAACTGGGAAATGGATAAAACAAATTATGGAGTAGTCTGTCCCTTTAAACTAAGGAGGGAAATAACATGACTGTGCCTGCACGTGCCAGATGCATGCTCCATGCTCCAATGCAATTCCTGGGACTAGCATTTTGATTGGCTAATTAAAGTCCCTTTACAATGGGATGGGGCTACTGAGGAAAAATATCTTCCTTTTTTACATAGATATGTTCTCTACTCAGCTTTTTACAGCTATGCTTCATCACTTTCAAGTGCTTCAACATTTGAGTGTCATGTCCCTTTAAAAATTACTGACCCAGAGTCCACTCAATGTTAAAGATAGGAAAAAGTCAAATTGTTTACTTGTGTGCTGCAGTTTCTTATTCACTTGGGACTATTGTAAATTTCAAGCCCACAAACACACCTCCAAACATTTAATGCTATGTATTAGGGACTCAGGTAGTTGATGTTGATAGTCACCATTTTGTGGGCAGGGTCATGTCAGAGGGGGCGGGTCAAAGGTGGATAGTGGGCAGGATGTATGTGTCTGGGTGGTCGGTGGGTGTGTCTGGGCAGCTTGTGGGCATATCTAGGTGGTCTATGGGCAGGACTAATGGAAATTCTTCAAACAGGGACAAAGCTCAGAATTATCAGACTTTTCTTCTCATACATGGACAGTTGGGAGTTCTGAACACATACACATATATAACATATATATAACTTTTTTTATTATTACAACATTAAAAACACAGGTAGGCTGCAAAAGGAATGATCATTGCTAAGTGTGTCACAGTCGGAAAACTTTTGAGAACCAGTGCTCTAGAGAAACAGAGATTTAAATAGAAGCAAAAAACAGGTAGCAGACATCAGTTCTTATCTATGTCTAGTCTCAGAACTTATTGCTGTCACCAACCCACAAAATATTTAAACTTCAGTGTGGGTTATTAAAACAGGTACAAAACCCTTTATCCAGACTGGTTGGGACCGGAAAGGTTTGGATTTCAGAATAGTTTGGATTCTTGAATAATTGTATATTTGCATCTGTAAAATGGGACCAAGTGTAAACAACAATATATTTGGTCATTTAGGCCATATTAACATGTCATAATAAAGCTCATACATGCAACCTAAATGTAGTTTTATATCATTTAAATACTTTTGTATAGATTTAAGGCATGGACATTTGTTAGCTGGGGAATGCAAAAGTAAGCGGTGGCTCATGGAGTTTGGCTATTTTCGGTTCAGGATTTATGATTGTGAAAGATCCCCACACTTAGATGTGGATTGCACAGATTTCAGTGTGGTGATCTTTTCCAAGAATTAAACCTGCACCGAAAACAGCCAAAGTCCATGATCGACCGTCTAACGAAGCTGCTGAATGCCCATGCCTAATAGATAGTACCATCAGAAAAAGAGTAGAGTACTGTAATCTGAAAGGTATTATAGTCAATCATTTGTATATTAGAACACACAGGTTTCTCTGAATGCATGTTTGGTTTGGTTTTTGACTTACTGGTGGGGGAAAATGGTCATTTTTAATTATTTTATTTAAAAAAAATACTAATGAAAATGTCTGGACTTCGGAATAATTCTGGATTTTAGAATTACAATATGGGGAATATGTATTTGTACTTCAGATACCCTTGCTGAAAGCTAAATTTCTAAAGAATGACTTAAAAACTATTTAAAAAAAAAAAACCCAAAGCATTTAATGTCTCTTAGAATTCTATTTTCTTTTACTTATTGTGACTGCCTAATATTTTCTGGAGCAGTAAGGTATATATTTTTTATTTCTTATTTTGTTGCTATATGATATATGTTGCTATGACACCCAACCCAGAGGTAACATTTTTCCCTGTTTTATTCGTAAGTCTTGCTAAATATATATTAATCTACAGCTGTATACTTTATTTTGTGACACGGCACTGATTTAATTTATTCTCTCTTATGTAGTGATAAATATGATCTTTATTGGTATAGTTTATTATCATTAGTTACAAAAACATTGGGTAATGTGAGCAGGCAGAGCCTTTATTTGTGTGATATTTTAGAAAGTATACAGCTACGCTTCATTTAATTTTGTTCGATTTTTGTACCATACTCATAAAACATTATGTAGAATTTTGTTCTTCCCTGATATAAGCAATAGTTGTATTCAAATAAAAAGTTAAAAATACCCAAAACTGTATTTAAAACCTTATAACTTGCCTTAAAAGCCACAGAATTCAAAGTGATTTTTTATTTTTATTTTGTAGTAATAATATAGCGTAATGTCCAAGATGTAATCAAATCATTATTTGGCCTATCTGTACTGCAATATACAGTATAGCCTAATCAATTTAAAAAAAAACAAAACATTGAGCAATGTTTGGCAATGCTCCAATGTTCTAGTTTAGAAATATTTGTGAATTAAAAGGATTTCAACTTTTGGCTTAGCCTTCCTGATTGTTCATTCTAGGCACTGAGAACTAGGATAAATAAGAAATCTGTTAATTTTTTGGTAATATGGATTAATATATTCTCCTTATAACACACACATTGTCAAATATGCCCATTAGGTTGTTTTACTTGGAATAAACACAGGTAAAGTGTGATACATAGGAGATCTAATTAGATTTTAAATGTGCTTGACCTGTGTATTTTCATAATCTTTAGGATTATATTACTTTTAGAAAGACCAATATCATGTGGAACTATACAGGTACAGTGTCAGGACTACAGTAAACATACTTAAGCAAACATATTTAGTTTTAGTTAATGTAGAGTTCAGATGTAAATTTAAATTTAAAATGGCAGTATATTGGATGAGAGAAATCCTACTTATCTTTCTCTGTTAGTTGCAATAGGAAGAGAGGTTTTTCCTGGTGGGTGTGTTTCCCCGGCTAAAAAAAAAGTTGGACAATTAATTATGTTTATTAACTATAAATCAATTGTTTGCTGTTGGATAATGCTCTTAAGATTGTGAAGGAGTAGGGTGGCATCCTGAGTATTGTTGTTTACGATGTTTTGGCTTCTTTTTTGATTTGTTTCTCTTAGATGTTCTTCCTTTAGGTTTCTTTTTCTTGTTATTATCTTTATACCAGGGGCCCCAAACTCCTCCATTAAGCTTAGGGTTGCTCCTTGGATCTTTTGGTGGATATCTCACCGGAACGGCAGTTTTATTGAACTGTGCAAGTCTTCTAAGAAGCTGCTTTACAACATCTGGATATTTATAAGATAGGTCATATCTTTCATATGGATCAGCTGTTATATTGAAAAGCCACACTGATTTTCCATTTGTTAGAGGTATTCGTTCATTGTGCCAGCGGTTGGGTCCTATACTGATAAAACTTTGAGGTGGAATCCATTCTCCATACCCAGGGTTTCCTGTAAGCAGTTTCCAATGTTCCATCCTTAAAGCTGACTGAATTGCTGTATTCCAAATGCCAAACCCAGCTTTCCAAGAACCATTTCTTGCTTTAGTATACATTGGATCTATATTGTGCAGTATTTCTACTCTTGGGGAACGCTTTCTTTCACTTATGGTCTCCCATATGTCATAACCATCTAATTGTATGGTTTCATCAATTTGTCCATTTGCTAAAGTGATTAATGTTGGAAACCAATCCGTAATATGCAAAAGTTCCCGACATATATAACCCTTGTTTTTTAAAAATGGGCTATGAACAAAGCCAACAGCCCGTATTCCGCCTTCCCAATAGGTTCCTTTGCTTCCACGCAGAGGCCAGTTGTTTCCCCCAGCCATTGGCTGTCCACCATTATCTGATGAATAAATAATTACACTATTTTCATAAAAGCCATACTTTTTTAAAGCATAAGTTATATTTTTAACAGCCTCATCTAAACATGACAACATAGCAGCATATCTTCGCCTGTTTACATTTATTATTGATTTATAATCCTCTAAGTAATTCCCAGGAGCTTGTAAAGGAGAATGAACAGCTTGGTAAGCAATATATAGGAAAATAGGTTTCTTAGGATTATGGGTGGCTAAAATGTTCTGCACCCTTTGTGTATACATCTCTGTAGAATAAACTCCATTGTCTTGGTCCCATGCTGCACTGTCATTCTCATAAAGGTCATAGCCACACATACCAGGACTATCACACTTGTAATGATTGTAGTAATCCCCACTACCAAGAAGAGAACCAAAAAAAGAATCAAACCCTCTATTTGTTGGCATACATTCCTTCCTGTAAAAGCCCAGGTGCCATTTGCCAACCATGTGTGTTGAGTATCCAACATCCTTGAGTTTCTGAGGTAATGTCAAATTGTCCAAAGGTAAACAGTTGGGCTGAGAAGGTCTTATTATTGAATGCTGAAGACCTGTGTGTATCTGGTATCTGAAAGACACAAAATAAAATATATTGGAGTCAGATAATTAAAATGTTGTCTCATTCTATTAGTTGGTGCATATAGTTTAAGATACAAAACATTATGGGCCAGATTACGAGTGGTACGCTGTTTTGGACAAGCGATGTTGTGTTCATCGCTGCTGTTTGCGTGCGTTGGAAGGAGTGCTCATATTACATGTTGAAAGTAAATGGGAACTCTTAACTGCATTCACAATTTACACTAGAATGATTACCGCGGCCTCAGAGCTCTGGTTAATGGTTTTGTGAAACAAAAAAGTGACACAATTCACATTCCAATGTTCTTCACATAGCAGAATATGTTCTAGTATTTTAATTAGGTATTCCTATATAAATCTGTATATATCTATACTTATATATAATTATATACATATATATATATATATATATATATATATATATATATATATATAAATAGAACATATTCTTCTATGTGAAGAACATTGGAATGTGAAATATAAATATTTTCATGTCATATTTTAGCACTTGAGAAAATGTGATGGGGTTTACACGCAAGTAGGGTGTTAGTCCCTTCCCCCATGTTCTTGCTCCATTGAAGTCTATGGGGGAATACATTAATGTGGTTGTGATATTTGAAGTTTGACTTTTTGCGAGCATCAAGGTTAGTGGGTGAGCAAAAACCTTTTACTTTAAACTTGTAATACTTCCAGTGCAGTTAGCGTGCAAGCGGGAGCAATAAATAGCACTCCACTTGTAATCTAGCCCTATACAGTTATACTTCAGTTTTAAAAATTTTAAATATTTTTAAAAAATGTTGACACCTCTCCTTTTCTAGTTCAAGACAAAAAATAAAAAAATTGAAGCCTCTATTATAAGCTACCAGGTTTATTCAAGCAGATAAGCAAAGATAAGGACGAAATGACACAAGAATAGTTTATCATATGGAAACATTAATTAATAAACAATAACTTTTTCAATAGGTATGGGACATGCATTACTAGTAGTCCAAATGATCTTTTAGAGCTATGACAATGCAGTTATACAGTTACAGAATTCTAACCATTTAAATAAAGCTTATTATATGATGAATCTACAAAAATGTATTTAATGGTGCAATTTATAGAAAAATACATAGATAACATCTCTAATGATTTAAAATGTACCCCATGGTGTATTTATTTCATAAGAGTTAATTCAATTGGGTTGCCTTTATTTCTTGGACCATGATGCCTCTGAATTTATGTTATGAATATTCTTACACCTATTATATAAACGAGTTGTCCATTCTATGCATTTTCCTTTTCAAGCAACTAAGCACATTCAGTTACCTGTTTGATAAAATTACCTCTTTATAATAATTGTACTTTTCCCCAACTTTTCTATCATTAACTACATGAGATACAGTCAATAAGTATATCTGATTTGTAACATTATATATAATTGTAATGTATTGTAAAAAGTTAAAGGTTATTAGACTATGTTTTTTTTTCAATATAATGTTCACACTGTAAAATATGAAAATTAGCACTATCAAGAACATAGTTTTAAAACTTTAAAGGGAAATGATACCCACATGTTAAAGCACTTGAAGGTCATGCAGCTTTGCTATAAAAAGCTGATTAGAAAATATCACCTGAACATCTCTATGTAAAAAAGAAAGATATCGTGCCATCTTGCATGTGCAGGCACAGTCCTATTATTTCACTCCTTAGTTGTAGGAAGTTTACTACAATCTCTCAAGATTTCAGTGAAATCTCATGAGATTACAGTAAAGCAAAATATGACATCAGCACTGATGAAGGGAGAGGGAGGGATGGGGAGCTACACTACAGAAAAGGCTGGGAATTAGGGGTTGAGGTCCTTAGTTAACTATCACTGGGAGGGGGGAGGAGGGGGGGAACAATACACTATATAATATATATATATATATATAAATATATATATATATATATATATATATATATATATATATATATATATATATATATACAGTATATACAAATATATATATACACACGCACATAAACAATACAGTGCAAAAGTCTTAGGCCACCCTTAGATTTGTTGTTTTAGCAAAGTTTTAATGACCATCCATATTGATTGCTCTGCCTTTTTATTAAGATACAAACAGAAAATACAGGACAGGTGTACATAAAATATAAAAAACACAATAACAAAATGGCTTCTTCAGGCAAGAGTCAGTATTTAGTGTGACCTCCCTTGGCACTAAGCACATCTTGAACTCTTTTGGGAAGTCTGTGCAGAAGTTTTTTGAAGTAATCTTCTGGTATATTATGCCAGGCTACTTTCAGCACTTCCCAGAGTTCTTCTTTAGATTTAAGTTGTCTTTTATTTCTGTCTTTTATTTCTTTCCTTGTAAAAAACAAACCCAACAAAAATAATAATAAAAACAAAAAGACCTAAACTGCATACTGGCAGACTGTCTGCCAGTATCTAAGATGGTGGTGATGAGTGTAGTTGGTGGAGAGAGAGAGAGCTGTTTAGGAGGGATTAGAGGATTGGAGGTGCCAGGTTGGAGGGTAATCTCTATACTACAGCTAAAGTTAACCTTACAAGGTACCTGATTAACCCCATTCACTGTCGGGAATAATAGAAGTGTGGTGCAAATTAGAGGCATTCCAATTACCAAATAACAATGGGAAAGTCCTGTATGTCTGCTATTTCTGAACAAAAGAGATCCCAGAGAAGCTTTTACAATCATTTGTGCCATGATTGCAAAATAAGTATGTAGATATTTGGAGAAACCCAAAGTTTTGTAAAAATTATTTTTTATATGATCGCATTTGGTGGTGAAATGGTGGCAAGAAATATAACAAAATAGGCCTTTACTGCAATGCAAAGATCATCATAATAAAGTAATTTTTACTATTAACATTTATTTTGTTTTCAAGATGTTTGCTGTCAAAATTGAAGTACTTTCCAAACACCCCGTGGGACTCATTATACGAGTCCTATGATGGGGGTCTACCCAGGTAGGAATATTGTGGTTATACTCGGTAGTATGCGTGCAAAGTCAGTGTAGCATACATAGCTGCTTACGTCACAACCCCGGCTTCAACTTTCTCTCAGAAGATCAGACCTGCTCTGTCAATCGTGGAGTGTGACACAGAGCTGTGCTGCTATAGGTAAGTATGGGAGTAAATCTATACAAAACCTCCCCTAGTATTAACAAGCATAGTAATACATATATGTGATTATAATTAATATGAATTAAACACTTAATAAAAAAGAGGAATAACAATAAAAAATAAAGGGATATGAAACCCAATTTTTTTTCTTTCATGATTCAGATAGAGCATGCAATTTTAAGCAACTTTTTAATTTACTTCTATTATCATTTTTTTCTTCATTCTCTTGGTATCTTTATTTGAAAAGCAGGAATATAAGCTTAGGAGCTGGCCCTATTTTGGTTCAGCACCAGGGTAGGGCTTGCTGATTGATGGATAAATGTATTAGAATGTTATTAGAACATGTAATTTCATACTAAATAATTAGAACATGTAATTTTTGCATTACGGACTATAGTGTCATCGTTATGACATGCTCAGGGGCTGCAAGATTGCCGGACACAGCCAATAAGCAAATAAAAGTGTCAGATGTCAATCACCGGCTGTGTCCTCCATTGTAGCTCTTGAGTGGTACAGAACCTATGGGTTCAGCACAGTGCTGAAGTAAAACAGTTTTCTAGGGTCAGGAGTGCAATGAAATAGAGCATGCATTTTTTCCCATTTGAATGTTGTCCCTTTAAAATGAAATCATTGAGTTAAAAATAACTTCAAACCATGGAAATGTCTTTCATATTTCACACTCCCAAACAGCACTTTTTAATCATATAAAAAATGAGGAATATTGTCATTAAACTCCAACAGCCAGATTATGAATTTTGCGTTATGAGTGGCTCACTAATAACTTGCAAATTATTGCAAAAACCCAGCGTTTGCGGGCGATATGGCAGCGTTGAGCTCCATACCGCACACAAATACCAGCACTGCTTTGAGCTGCTTTGACGTGCTTGTGTACGATTTCCCCTTAGACATCAATGGGGAGAGCCAGCTAAAAAAAGCCTAACACCTGCAATGACGGAGCGTAAAGCTCCGTAACGCAGCCCCATTGATGTCTATGGGGAAAGAAAATGTATGTTTAAACCTAACACCCTAACATAAACCCGAGTCTAAACACACCTAATCTGCCGCTCCCGACATCGCCAACACCTCTATTACACTTATTAACCCCTAATCTGCCGACCCCAATGTCGCCGCCACCGAGATAAATTTAATAACCCCTAATCTTCCGCCCCCAACGTCGCAGCCGCCACTATACTAAAGTTATTAACCCCTAAACCTCTGGTCTCCCACATCACTAACACTAAATAAATATATTAACCCCTAAACCTAACCCTAACGTAAACCTAACCCTAACACCTCTAACTTTAATATAATTAAAATAATTCTAAATAAAACCTACTATTAACAACTAAATAATTCCTATTTAAAAATAAATACTTACCTGTAAAATAAACCCTAAACTTGCTACAATATAACTAATAGTTACATTGTAGCTATCTTAGGTTTTATTTTTATTTCACAGTTAAGTTTGTATTTATTTTAACTAGGTAGACTAGTTAGTAAATAGTTATTAACTATTTACTCGCTACCTGGTTAAAATAAATTCAAATTTACCTTTAAAATAAAACCTAACCTGCCTCACACTAACACCTAACATTACAATAAAATTAAATAAATTAAATTACAAAAATACATTTATCTAAATTACAAAAAATAATAAACACTAAATTACACAAAATAAAAAAAGAAATTATCAAAAATAAAAATGAATTACTCCTAATCTAATAGCCCTATCAAAATGAAAAAGCCCCCCCAAAATAAAAAAAACCTAGCCTACACTAAACTGCCAATAGCCCTTAAAAGGGCCTTTTGCGAGGCATTGCCCCAAATAAATCAGCTCTTTTACCTGTATAAAAATATAGAAACAACCCCCCAACAGTAAAAACCACCACACACACAGCCAACCCCCCAAATAAAATCCTATCTAAATAAACCTAAGCCCCCATTGCCCTGAAAAGGGCATTTGGATGGGCATTGCCCTTAAAAGGGCATTTAGCTCTTTTACATTGCCCAAAACCCTAAACTAAAAATAAAACCCACCCAATAAACCCTTAAAAAACCTAACACTGACACCCGAAGAACCTCTTACAGTTTTTGAAGACTGGACATCCATCCTCATCCAGCCCGGAGAAGTCTTCATCCAAGCGGCAAGAAGTCATCATCCAGGCGGGCAGAAGTTTTCATCCAGACGGCATCTTCTATCTTCATCCTTCTGGTGCGGAGCGGGTCCATCTTCAAGACATCCAGCATGGAGTATCCTCCCCATACGGACCCAGACGTACACTAAGTACTAATAGTTACTCTTGGCCCCTGGATTTATACACACAATGGAGAGGATTTTTAAACTAATAAACAGCGCACATATACCTACACACATACAAGTACACACACACATACATATACATATACACATTTGAGTCCTTCTCAGTCTAACACCTTTTCATCTACTATGTCTCTTTAAATCCCTTTTAAAACATGTATTACAATTTAAAAAACATATTTCAATAGAAAAGCATAGTTTCAAACTTATTGAAGAATTCCACTATTTGACCTTTGGTTTAGTGCACCTTTTGGTTAGTGTACATTTGGCATTGTACGTGAGTGATCATCTAAATTAGTTTTTCAGTTTGACCCATAGAAGTCTATTATCTGAGGGATTAAGAGCACCATGCTATCCGACATCCTAGCACGTCCTAGGCATTTTGCTTGATTGCTAATATTTTACTTTGAACTTGGATTATATGAGAGTAAAAATGAAGTGCTATGGATTGTGCTCAAGTAATGTTAGCTCACAATAGTGCTAACATTTTTTATGCTCCACTAGCAAATAGTGGTTAATTTTTAATGTAAGGTAATTGAGCTCTATGTTTTCTTTACCTATGACTACAGTATTTGTGCCAAGCTATAAAGATCGGTAGCTGGGTGTGCTGCAAAGCAAGGGGAGCCTTATCGATTAGAACAGTTCCTGACTGCCATATAACATAGCCAGAATCTTTGCCGCATTTACCACCAGCCTGAAATCCAATTAGTAGTGGAGTTTCCTTATGGTGAATAACTCGCCAGGAAAAGGTAGCAAAATAAATAATGAAAGTATACTGCAAAATGTTTCTTCTGTTTACATATTTGTCTGTTATAGTTAAATATTTTTTTCCTGAAGTGTATATGTCAATTATATTATCGGCTAGATTTAGAGTTTGGCGTTAGCCGTCAAAACCAGCGTTAGAGGCTCCTAACGCTGGTTTTGGGCTACCACTGGTATTTAGAGTCAGCCAGGAAAGGGTCTAACGCTCACTTTCAAGCCGCGACTTTTCCATACCGCAGATCCCCTTACGTCAATTGCGTATCCTATCTTTTCAATGGGATCTTTCTAACGCCGGTATTTAGAGTCGTGGCTGAAGTGAGCGTTAGAAATCTAACAACAAAACTCCAGCCGCAGAAAAAAAACAGGAGTTAAGAGCTTTCTGGGCTAACGCCGGTTCATAAAGCTCTTAACTACTGTGCTCTAAAGTACACTAACACCCATAAACTACCTATGTACCCCTAAACCGAGGCCCCCCCCACATCGCCGCCACTCTATTAAATTTTTTTAACCCCTAATCTGCCGACCGCACACCGCCGCCACCTACGTTATCCCTATGTACCCCTAATCTGCTGCCCCTAATACCGCCGACACCTACATAATATTTATTAACCCCTAATCTGCTGCCCCCGCTATCGCTGACACCTGCATATTTTTTTAACCCCTAATCTGCCGCTCCGTACACCGCCGCAACCTACATTATCCCTATGTACCCCTAATCTGCTGCCCCTAACACAGCCGACCCCTATATTATATTTATTAACCCCTAATCTGCCGCCCCAACGTCGCCTCCACCTACCTACAATTATTAACCCCTAATCTGCCGACCGGACCACACCGCTACTATAATAAATGTATTAACCCCTAAAGCTAAGTCTAACCCTAACACTAACACCCCCTAAGTTAAATATAATTTAAATCTAACGAAATAAATTAACTATTATTAAATAAATTATTCCTATTTAAATCTAAATACTTACCTGTAAAATAAACCCTAATATAGCTACAATATAAATTATAATTATATTGTAGCTATTTTAGGATTAATATTTATTTTACAGGCAACTTTGTAATTATTTTAACCAGGTACAATAGCTATTAAATAGTTAATAACTATTTAATAGTTACCTAGTTAAAATAATTACAAAATTACCTGTAAAATAAATCCTAACCTAAGTTACAATTAAACCTAATACTACACTATCAATAAATAAATTAAATAAACGACCTACAATTATCTACAATTAAACCTAACACTACACTATCAATAAATTAATTAAATAAAATACCTACAAATAAATACAATGAAAAAAAAATATTTACAAACATTAGAAAAATATTACAACAATTTTAAACTAATTACACCTACTCTAAGCCCCCTAATAAAATAACAAAGACCCCCAAAATAAAAAAATGCCCTACCCTGGGGGTGGAGCCTGTAGCTGCTGCGACAAGACGTGTTTGTGGAGAGCTCTTGGACTATATTTGATTACAAAAGGTGTTTTTACTGAATCTAACACAGTATTCCCTACTGTTCCAAGGTGTCCAGACTAGAGAAACTCTAGAGAAGTCTAGGGGTTCATGACATCAAACCAGACCTGCCTATGTTCTTCAGCTCAACTACACGGAGGCGGCCACGAGGCCCACACCGAATGCCTGATCCTCTGTGCTGTTGGGGCTGCCCGCATTATTAACCCCCCCAGGAGTTCTTGATTCTGGGTTACTAAGCCAGATATTTAACGCTGGCCCCACTTTTCAACAATCCAAACTAGTGGACTATAAATAGCACGCTCCCCTTCTCTACAAGAAGAGACCTTTGAGTAAGCTGATCCGTAGCCCTTGCCACCTAACAATGCTTACTGAAGCATTTGAAGATAAACTTTGCGGCTTGCTAAAGGATGGTTTATCCGAGATACATACACTGCTAGTACATTGGTCTGCAAGGCTTGCGGCTCCACATGTCTTACAAGATGGCGCCAGCCTACCCTCCATGTCTCCTACGACACCAAGCAGTATACTTGTGGGCGCCCTGAACTCACCTACCTACGTTAGATCCACAGACTACCTGACCATACCGGAGGCTCACTTACCCGGCCGATGTCGGATGTCTGAGCTGACCTGCCACTCATCACCCGCACGGTCCAGTGCTGCCACACTGCTCAGATTTACCCATATAACCAGAGTTGTGGAGCCGGTCACTTTGCAAAGCGGCAAGTTCAAAGCTGATAGAGGACCCCCCACTGTTAAATCACCTTTGCCGTAAGCGCTAACTTTGGAGATCCGGGAGGACAGCTCCTTGCGCAAATTCCCTACAGGGAGCCGGTATCAATCGAGCATGTGTTTGCCTGGAAGGCAGCCATAGAGGTGGTGCACGAGGGGTGCTCTAGACGGGACATAGACACCATCGCAATTTCAGTACTGCAGCCTTGCCATCCAGAAACTGAGGACAAGCTTACCATTCCCACGGCCTGTTGCTTTAAGATCGGAGTCGGGTGAGAACACTTGGACTTAGTAAGATGAGCCTGGGACATATGTAGCCTAATGCGAATACTATACTATATTATACATAGCGACTATACTACTATATGTCCCTGTTTAACATGTTCCTTGTTCTATACGTTTGGGAGTTTTCGGTAATGTTTGAGCCTCTCACAGCTTCATATGGGGGTATTTTTGTTTTCTGTTTTCTCTGCACTCCCTCCCAGACTTATATTACTCCAGCTTGAGAAGGATCTTGGGGGGAAATATAACTGCTTCTTTGTTATATATGTTTTCACCTAGGCTGTTTATTTGTAAGTAATACTTTTCCCTACATGTATATGGGCAAACAGTTCATCAGTGGACGTATATAATGTTAGATATTTGCTGTAGCTCTGTCTCTATTTGCTTTACTTTCTTTTTCAGCACCACTACTATTGTACAGTCCTTTGCTACCACTTGCGTGTCATATAGAGCTATGGATTAGACAGAATCTTACTCTACGTGAGAGCTCCTTTAATCTTTATAGTTGATTTACTTCATTGTGTCTAAATGCTACACATGATATTGCTTTTACAAAAGACTCCCTAACCAGCTATGACCATATCAGCATTTTGACACATATAGGTTGATGCAAGTGCCTATCCTAATATTGTATGCTCTGTTTATTTTTTGTTTTTAATTATACATACTCTTCCCATATGGGAGGGCTCTCCATAGCATAGTACTGAACCCCTTCTTATTAGCCATAGAATATTTTCAAGCCAACCCTCTCCTCCCCCACTGCATATGGTCTGTTCGGTAGTGACTACCCCTCTGAAACTATAAATTTTGGCATATACTACTAGTATATCACCTATAGTTCCTTCACTATCTGTTTCGTGTAAACACATCTGTAAACGCAGATACAGTGTCTCAATAGTGAAGAGTTAATAACTCAGGTAATTCTGTGCCTATATTAATAACCATTCATTTCTATGCTTAGTCCTACAAAGACCCAAAAGTGGCCTATTATTTCCTACCTTCTGTTGCTTATCCTTCTAACCGACCAGAGGTCCAAGAGAGGCCCAGTTATTATCGAACAGAAGGGTTACTTTGAAAAATGTAAAATGAGGTTTAGGATGGTATTGTGTGTCACATTTTTTGAACGCTATTAAGCCAGGTTGTTTATACTAGACTATCACTATATTATATATATATTTCCATTTTCTAGTTCCTACCTGTATTAGATCAGAAGTATGAAATCTATATGTAACATTACCATCCCTGTATGTTTGTTTTTTGGTTTGTCTTTTATTTTGTATGATTATTGACCTCAATAAAAAATAAAATGTAAAAAAAAAAAATTAAAAAAAAAAAAAAAAAATGCCCTACCCTATTCTAAAATTAAAATAGAAAAGCTCTTTTACCTTACCAACCCTGAAAAGGGCCCTTTGCGGGGCATGCCCCAAAGAATTCAGCTCTTTTGCCTTTAAAAAAAAAACATACAATACCCCCCAACATTACAACCCACCACCCACATATCCCTAATCTAACCCAAATCCCCCTTAAATAAACCTAACACTAAGCCCCTGAAGATCTCCCTACCTTGTATTCACCACGCCGGGTTCACCGATCGATCCAGAAGAGCCTCCGATGTCTTGATCCAAGCCCAAGCGGGGGGCTGAAGTCCATGATCCGGCTGAAGTCTTCATCCAAGCGGCATCTTCAATCTTCTTTCTTCCGGATCCATGTAGTCCATCCCGCCGACTCGGAACATCCATCTTCACCGACGACTTCCCGACGAATGACAGTTCCTTTAAGGGACGTCATCCAAGATGGCGTCCCTCGAATTCCGATTGGCTGATAGGATTCTATCAGCCAATCGGAATTAAGGTAGGCAAATTCTGATTGGCTGATGGAATCAGCCAATCAGATTCAAGTTCAATCCGATTGGCTGATCCGATCAGCCAATCAGATTGAGCTCGCATTCTATTGGCTGATCGGAACAGCCAATAGAATGCGAGCTCAATCTGATTGGCTGATTCCATCAGGTATTGTATTTAATTAATTTATTGATAGTGTAGTGTTAGGTTTAATTTTAGATAATTGTAGGTAGTTTATTTAATTTATTTATTGATAGTGTAGTGTTAGGTTTAATTGTAACTTAGGTTAGGATTTATTTTACAGGTAATTTTTTTATTATTTTAACTAGGTAGCTATTAAATAGTTATTAACTATTTAATAGCTATTGTACCTGGTTAAAATAAATACAAAGTTGCCTGTAAAATAAATATTAATCCTAAAATAGCTACAATATAATTATAATTTATATTGTAGCTATATTAGGATTTATTTTACAGGTAAGTATTTAGCTTTAAATAGGAATAATTTATTTAATAAGAGTTCATTTATTTTGTTAGATTTAAATTATATTTAATTTAGGGGGGTGTTAGAGGGTGTTAGTGTTAGACTTAGCTTTAGGGGTTAATTATTGTAGGTAGGTGGAGGCGACGTTGGGGGCGGCAGATTAGGGGTTAATAAATATAATATAGGGGTCTGCCGTGTTAGGGGCAGCAGATTAGGGGTACATAGGGATAACGTAGGTTAGGGGTTAATAATAATATGCAGGGGTCAGCCATAGCGGGGGTGGCAGATTAGGGGTTAATAAGTGTAAGGTTAGGGGTGTTTAGACTCGGGGTACATGTTAGGGTGTTAGGTGCAGACTTAGGAAGTATTTCCCCATAGGAAACAATGGGGCTGCGTTAGGATCTTAACGCTGCTTTTTTGCAGGTGTTAGGTTTTTTTTCAGCTCAAACAGCCCCATTGTTTCCTATGGGGGAATCGTGCACGAGCACGTTTTTGAAGCTGGCCGCGTCCGTAAGCACCGCTGGTATCGAGAGTTGCAGTGGTGGTAAATATGCTCTACGCTCCCTTTTTTGGAGCCTAACGCAGCCCTTCTGTGAACTCTAAATACCAGCGGTATTTAAAAGGTGCGGGGAAAAAAAAGCATGCGTAGCTAACGCACCACTTTGGCCGCAGAACTCTAAATCTAGCCGTTAGTTTGTTAATTTCTTGGTAAAAGATAATTGCCAAAAAACTTTAACAACGGCAAAGCCAGAATTTAAGATTTCTATCAAGTGTTCAAAAGCAAGGGAATTCTAGATTTATACTACCCGACTCCCCACTTGGACGCTTTGTATAACATCATCCGTGACATCACCTATGACATCATGTACATCACTAGTGAAATCACACATGACATCATCCTACAGTCAGATACTGGAATAAAAAAGGTGATCGGGGGCTTTTGGAAAAGAAAGAGGTCTCAGAGGGTTCAGTGTAAACATTTCTTTTTTTACCTCTGACTCTAAGATAATGTTATGGGTGATGCTATTGATGATGCCATAGGGAATGCCACTGAGGATGTCATCAACAATATCATGTTTGATGTCATCAGTGATGTAATACAAAAGCTCCCAAGGGGGGAGTGGGAGCAGTTTATGTTTGGAATTTCCTTGCTTTTGAAAATTTGAAAACATGAACTCTAATTCAATTTTCTTGGAAATTATATTGCTGACACAACTTAACTTTCAGCACTGATGGTACTGTTTTTTAATGGGGAGTTTTCCAGCTAATAGTTTTTCATAATCAGGAATTTTTCTTGGTGAATGAGCATTCATGTTATACTGTACAAACAATATCACAACAGATACATAATTAAAAATAGATACAATTTACAATAAACACAATTACTAAGGCAGAATAACATTTTCTGGGGGTTAGTACACATTTGCAAAAAATGCAATATACTGTATCCCACAAAAGTGAGTACACCCCACACATTTTTAAAAATATTTTATTATATCTTTTCATGTGACAACACTGAAGAAATTACACTTTGTTACAGTGTAAAGTAGTGAGTGTACAGCCTGTATAACAGTGTAAATTTGCTGTCCCCTCAAAATAACTCAACACACAGCCATTAATGTCTAAACCGTTGGCAACAAAAGTGAGTACATCCCTAAGTGGAAATGTCCAAATTGGGCCCAAAGTGTCAACATTTTTGTGGCCACCATTATTTTCCAGCACTGCCTTAACCCTATTGGCCATGGAGTTCACCAGAGCTTTACAAGTTGCCATTGGAGTCCTCTTCCACTCCTCCATGACGACATCACGGAGCTGGTATATGTTAGAGAACTTGCGCTCCCCCACCTTCCGTTTGAGGATGCCCCACAGATGCTTATAATAGGGTTTAGGTCTGGAGACATTCTTGGTCAGTCCATCACCTTTAACCTAAGCTTCTTTAGTAAGGCAGTGGTCATCTTGGAGGTGTGTTTAGGGTCGTTATCATGTTGAAATACTGCTCTGCTTCAGTATGTCACAGTACATGTTGGCATTCATAGTTCCCTCAATGAACTGTAGGTCCCCAGTGCCGGCATCACTCATGCAGGCCCAGACCATGTCACTCCCACCACCATGATTGACTGTAGGCAAGACACACTTGTATTTGTACTCCTCACCTGGTTGCCGCCACACACGTTTGACACCATCTGCACCAAATAAGTTTAATCCATGTCCTTAGTCTGCTTGTCTTCAGCAAACTGTTTGCAGGCTTTCTTGTGCATCATATTCTGGGACGACAGCCATGCAGACCAATTTGATGCAGTGTGTGGTCTGAGCACTGACAGGCTGATCCCCCACCCCTTCAACCTCAGCAGCAATGCTGGCAGCACTCATACGTATATATATATAACCTCTTGATATGATTCTGACCATGTGCACTCAACTTCTTTGGTCGACTATGGCTAGGCCTGTTCTGAGTGGAACCTGTTCTGTGAAACCACTGTATGGTCTTGCCCACTGTGCTGCAGCTCAGTTTCAGGGTCATGGCAATCTTCTTATAGCCTAGGGCATCTTTATGTAGAGCAACAATTCTTTTTTTCAGATCCTCAGAGAGTTATTTGCCATAAGGTGCCATGTTGAACTTCCAGTGACCAGTATGAGAGAGTATGAGAGCGATAACACCAAATTTAACACACCTCCTTCCTATTCACACCTGATACCTTGTAACACTAACGAGTCACATGACACCGGGGAGGGAAAATGGCTAATTGGGCCCAATTTGGACATTTCCACTTAGGGGTGTTTTCCTCACTTTTGTTGACAATGGTTTAGACATTAATGGCTGTGTGTTGTTATTTTTAGGGGACAGCAAATTTACACTGCTATACAGACTGTACACTCACTACTTTACAATGTAGCAAAGTGTCATCTCTTCAGAATTGTCACATGAAAATATATAATAAAATATTTACAAAAATGTGAGGGGTGTACTCACTTTTGTGGGATACTGTATACAAGAGACTGTATTACCATAGAGAATTGCAATAAAGTAAGGATTGCACTAGCAATAGTAGTGTCCCACTGAGAAGAAACGAAAAGGTAGACTAATTGTACATAATCTAAATGGTCTGTGAGGAAAAAAGCTGCTCCTGTGTTTAGATGTTCTAGTACTCAGAGCTTTCAGACACCTTCCAGAAGGCAACAATTCAAATACATTGTGACCAAGGTGAGAGGAGTCACTAATGATTTTGCTAGTCCTCTCTCTCATTCTGGAAGAGTACAGATTCTTTAGGGAGGGCAGAGGGACATCAATAATCCTCTCAGCAGCCTGAACTGTTGACTGTAATCTTCTAATGTCAGATTTGGTAGCCGATCCAAAGCAAATAACTAGTGAAGTGCATAGAATGGATTCAATTACAGCTGTGTAAAGTCGGCATCTCCAGTAGCAGATTGAATTTCTTCAATTGGTGAAGGAAATACAGCCTCTGTTTGGCTTTTTTTGCAGAAGAGAACCAACGTGAGGCTTCCACTTATTCACGAATGTAGATAAATATAAGACAGATAGATGAAAGCTCAGGTCTATGATTAAGGCAATATTTTACCTGAAATGTATTGACCTGAACTTCCTGTCTTGTTTTATACAGTTTGTTATTTTATTCTCTGAGTGGGTTGTTAAATAAAGACGAGCTGATATGTATAATATTCTGGGCTCTGTAACTATTAGCTTGTTTGTTAATAAAAAAAAAAAAAAAACACACCTGCTAGTTTTCTGGTATTTTTGTGGAAGGCAGATGGCAACCCTATCATGTTGGAATGGGCAGACACATCTACTTACTTGCTATTGGAATAATATTCATATTTAGGCAATCTTAACTTGTTTTGCACCATAGGTATGCATCATAATAATGAGTAAGGATTTTATTTGTTACCACAATCTTTATCATTCTAAACAACCTTTTAACAATGTATGCATGTCAAGGTTTATTAAAATTAAAAAGCTTGCAAAATAATGCTAGATCAAATGTGACAAGTATTTGCAAAAACATGCTACAAACTGCAATAAACTAAGGGCCAGTTTACTAGTGGAGTAGTATTTTGTGCTTCCGCTAGAGTGCTAATTGCGTTAGAAGTAAACATTTTTGCACTCTTTAGGTTGTGCTGGTATTACGAGTTTAAAGTAAGAAGTTATCATACTCCCACTAACCCGACAAGTACAAACATCTTACTTCTAGCGCATTTAGACTGTCACGCAAAAGATAACCTATTCCCCTATATGTCAATGGAGAAAAAAAAGTGGAAAAAATACCCAACATCCAACTCTCATGCTAACATCAAACTCATATTCTCATATGCGCACACCTGACCGTGTATTCAAATGTGCGCTAACCCGACCGCATAATCTCAAGTGCACTAACCCGACATGAAAATATGAATATTTCACATTCCAATAATCTTCACATAGCAGAATATGTTCTATTTGTTTATAAATACATACATATATATATATATATATATATATATATATATATATATATATATATCAAACAAGTAGAATCCTGTGACTAAGTCCCAGGAAGCTAAGGGTCTATAAGCGCTCCAGATAGGGACAATAGACTGTAATCCCTGATAAATATAAGTAATATAATATTATTTCTATAAATGCCAATAGCTGCTGCTGAACCTAAAAGCAAAGAGGGACTCTCTATATTCCCCCTTCTAAAATTAAAAATAAAAAAAAAGGAAAAAGGTAAGCGCTGCAAAGCATAAAGTGTAAAAAAACCTAATGCAAGATTAATATATTAGGTGAAGATAATGAAAAAAGTAAAAACAATCATAAAAACAAAAGTGAATAAAGTCCTTAAACACATAGATAAAGTAATAAGTCAGGAGCCAAGTGTTGAATGTTCCAAATGTTCCCAGGAAATCTTCAAATACAGTTCCCCCAAGGATGTAAACTTACTTGAAGAACCCTCAATCCATATGAGGTAAGTAAAGACGTAATCACCATCTAATGCCTCTGATTTCAGCAAGCCACTGATTCCAGATGCAAGTCTCCAATAACTCCTGAAGTATCCGTAGTTAGAAACTTTCAGACCTCCTCTCCTCCAAATAAAGCTTCACAGATGCTCATGGAAAGCAAGGAGAAAGAAGAAACACTGATAGTGTAATAACGTTTATTGAAACTTAAAAACACACACAGTGAAGAATTACTCACAAAGGAGACCTCAATAAATAAGGTAAATTTCCATCAAAAACACCAAAGAACTGTGGCATACAATCAAATCAGCTGGGATGCAGTAAAATTAGGCAGTCAGTAAGATCCTTACGTGTTTCAAAGGCCTGGGTGACTTTCGTCTGCCTTCTTCATCAGAGGTACTGATCTACTGACAAGCTGCCTTAGTTTTATTCACACATGGGGTGATTACGTCAATGGGCGGGTTTACAAACATAATAATGCTCTCAATAAAGACAATGCTTAACATAACAATCCTTATTAATATGGCCAAGTTCAGAAGTATATGTTGTTAGTGCGATAGGATAATTAACATTACATACCCCTTATAGTGAGTTGTTGATGCCAAGAGCGGCGTAGGATTGGAGACCGCCGATCGCCGAACAGACAGTATATTTTTCTCTCTCATTACTATGTCATAAGGGGCGTGTTTCCAATACGTCACTGACTGAGCTCACCCAAACAAACTTTATTTGTCTAACAATCTTAACACTGATACGAGTGAACAGATTGATACTACTATTGCGCTGCACAGTTAAATACAGCATTGCCTAACTCTTAACAGATACACTAATGTGTTCAAAGGGGACACAAAATTCATATTGATACATATGCTATCAAACACCTAAAAAGATTAAAAATATAATGTAAAATACAATATATTAAAAACAGGTGTTAAAAAAAAAAATATATATATATATAGAGAGAGAGAGAAATAGCATAGACAGGACCTGGTGATGATCCCTGCGGTCCCACGCCAAAAAAGCCAGCACACGAGATTTAGCAACACACCTTTTAATGCCAACAATGCATAACGTTTCAGCTCCCACTGGAGCTTTGATCACATGCGGTAGTTCATAGGAATAAATCAGGCCTATTAAAAGGTGTGTTGCTAAATCTCGTGTGCTGGCTTTTTTGGCGTGGGACCGCAGGGATCATCACCAGGTCCTGTCTTTATGCTATTTCTCTACATTCATCTTTGGGCCGTGCATTTGAGTGGTTTTTAAATTGGTGAGTGCTGATCTTGTCTGTAAATATATATATATATATATATATATATTTTATATATACAAAATGAATCGAATATTATAATAATACTGAATAAATTCATACAATATCAGCTCATTAGATTAAAATAGTATAAAACAAATAGCTGAAATCCCTATAAGAAAGCTAAAAATATAGAACTACAACTATTGCTATCTAACACATGTTATACTAAACCTAATAATAATTTAAAAATAGGGGATATCTAAATAAATCCCTAAAATCCTAAAAACAGATCATAAAATTAATTGAATTAAAAAAAAAAAAATCCATAAGGGGGATATTTAAAGAAACGCAACAATATCAATATCTTTATTGAGACCATGTGGTACCATAGTATTAAACAGGTGGATCCAATATGTCTCCTTTTGTCTGAGGAGGCGTTCCCTATCACCTCCTCTCTCAGGTAATTTTATATGTTCCAGAATAGTGCCACGTAGGCACTTTGGATCCTGGTCATGAATAATCCTATAGTGTTCTGATAGACTATGAGATTTGAGGCCTCCCTTAATGTTAGTGATATGTTCATACATCCTTTTCTTAAAGGGACGGGTGGTACGGCCTATGTACTGCAAATTACAGCTGCATTGTATCAAATATACAACATGATCAGTTTTGCAGTTGCATAGAGATTAAATATCACATAGTTTCCCATTTGATGTAGAAATAAACTGTTTCGTATGTCTATTACCATTGTATGCATGGTCACAGGCACAACAATTTAGCCTATTGCATCTATACACCCCTTTGGCCCCACTACCACCAAGCCAAGATCTCTTGGATTGTCTTTTCTTCAGCTGGCTAGGAGCAAGCATATTCTTTAAATTCTGATTTTTTCTGAAGATAAAACCTGTTTTTTTTTTCCAAAACACTTTTCAGAACTTTATCCTTGAGGAGAATGTGCCAGTGTCTATGGATAATATCCTTAATTCCCATTGATCCCTCATTAAATGTGGAAATAAAATGTATTCGTTTCACTTCCTTATTTGATATGTTCTTAGGGCATTTCTTTCTATTGATATTTTTATTTGTATTGGTTACCACCTCCGTTTGGTGCATATTTTTAACTTTCTTATATGCAGCTTCAATGTTTCTTGTTCCATATCCTTTTTCCTGAAATTTTTCTTTAAGCAAAATGGCTTCGGTTTCAAAATCAACCATACGTGAGCAATTCCTTTTTATTCTAAGAAATTGCCCGTAAGGGATATTTTTTATCCAGCTTGGGTAATGATTGCTGGAAGCGTGGATGAACCCATTACTGTCTGTTGCTTTCGTAAACAATTTAGTTTCAATTTTTTCACCCTCATAAAATAAAATCAAATCCAGGAATTCAATTTCCAATTTACTACACTTTTCCGTAAATTTGAGGTCTACATCATTAATTTTGATGAAATCCAGGAAATTATTTAGGGGTTCCACCTCTCCTTTCCAGATAAATATAATGTCGTCTATAAAACGAGCCCAGGTCACTATGTGATCCTTAAAGGGATTGTTATTCCAAATGCAACGTTCCTCCCACAGGCCCATATACAGGTTAGCGTAGCTAGGGGCAAACTTAGTCCCCATAGCTGTTCCGCTAACCTGTATATAGTACTCATTTTCAAAAAGAAAGTAGTTTTGTTCAAGGATAAACTTGATTGAATCCAAAATGAACACTTGATTCTTATCCGGAAGATTGGTAAGTTTTTGTAATCAATATTTTATCGCTTGTAAACCTAAATCATGCGGTATATTGTTATACAGAGCTGTTACGTCTGCTGTCACCCACATGTAATCTTCTTCCCACTTAATTGCGGTAAATTTGTTAATGGTATCCGGAGTATCTCTAATATATGACTTCATTAGTGGGACCAAAGGTTGTAAAAAATGGTCCACATATTCGGATAAGCATGATGTTAATGAGTTTATGCCCGCAACTATGGGTCTGCTGGGAGGGTTATTTTCGCTCTTATGTACTTTTGGAAGGTGGTAGAACACTGCTACCACTGGGTTATTATTACTCAAGAATTTAAACTCATCCTTATTCAATACTCCATCATATTTGGCTGCATCAAGGAGATCATTATATTTCCTGACAAAAATGGCCGTGGGGTCTGTAGGGAGTTTTCTATACGTTGTTGTATCGTTCAGAAGTCTCTGTTTCATTTATGTAATCCTTTCTATTTTGGATTACCACTCCACCCCCCTTATCCGCCTCCCTGATGACAATATCCGTATCCTCTCTTAGTTTGTTGATCTCAATTTTATCATTTTTACTCATGTTATCTTTTTTGATTTTGTAATTTTTACAATAATCATATATATCTTGAGTAACTAAACTCTCAAATACGGGGATACAATTGCCTTTGGAGTGTACCAGATAGAAAGATGATGTTGGTTGCAGGTTAGTGTTTTTATTAAATTCCAACATCTTCTCTGTTGTTCTATAGATAAAACACCATCCCTAATTGGGCCATCTAGGTCTACCAAAAGGGATAGCAAATCTAAATCTTCCTTTGTAAGCACATTATTATCAGTGCCAATGGGTGGTTCCTTTTGTTCTATTTTGATTTTCTCATAGTGCCTGGTAAGTGTAAGTTTACAAATAAATTTGTGTAAATCAATGAAGAGAGTAAAAGCATTCAGGCCCTTGGTAGGGGCAAAGGACAGTCCCTTTTTCAGAATATCCATTACATTATCGCTAAATGTCTTATCAGAAAGATTGAATATTTTCACACTATCCCCTATTGTATCCAATTCCCGTTTGTTTTTTGTTTTTTTAAAGAGTTTGTTGCAAATCTGTTTTCCTCCTCTACATCATCTATACTTCTTTCTATTTGTCTTTTTTTTGGATTTTGTTTTCTCCATTGTGGAGTTGCATCCTTGTTTAATCTTAAATTTGGCGCATTTATTTTTGTGTGATGCCCTAAAAAAGTCTGACCATTGTTATAGTTATCTCTTGTTTTATTTTTATTTATATGTCCCTTGTTGTCCCTGTAGGAGTTCTCATTTGATTGATATGAAGTATGTGAGGTTACAACATTCCCATGTTGTTGATCCGTATTTCCCCTGTTATGCTAATAGTGACTTCTATTACTGTGTGTATATATATCTCTATAGGAGTTACTCCTTGAGCTGGTTCTATATTCTAATCTGTTACTATGGTTTTTACCATTTCTCCGTTCATTAACAGAAGGATCTATATCTCTCCATCCCTCATTCTTTTTATCATATTGTGTACTTGTTTTTTTCTTCCCCCCCATTTTAGGGGCATAATTAATAGTACTAGTCTCCGGTTTTCTTTTTATATTGCTTCTTACATTCCCTTCACTATCAAAATTGGGAGACTATAAATCTAACCATTCCATACTATTGTTTCTATTTCGGGGAGTATTTACCTGGTCATTCCAAACTTCAGGGTATATATTTTCTTTCTCATTATCCTATCGCACTAACAACATATACTTATGAACTTGGCCATATTAATAAGGATTGTTATGTTAAGCATTGTCTTTATTGAAAGCATTAGTATGTTTGTAAACCCGTCCATTGACGTAATCACCCCAGGTGTGAATAAAACTAAGGCAGCTTGTCAGTAGATCAGTACCTCTGATGAAGAAGGCAGACGAAAGTCACCCAGGCCTTTGAAACGCGTAAGGATCTTACTGACTGCCTAATTTTACTGCATCCCAGCTGATTTGATTGTATGCCACAGTTCTTTGGTGTTTTTGATGGAAATTTACCTCATTTATTGAGGTCTCCTTTGTGAGTAATTCTTCACTGAGTGTAATAACGTTTATTGAAACTTAAAAACACACAATCAGTGTTTCTTCTTTCTCCTTGCTTTCCATGAAAAGCTGTGAAGCTTTATTTGGAGCAGAGGAGGTCTGAAAGTTTCTAACTACGGATACTTCAGGAGTTATTGGAGACTTGCATCTGGAATCAGTGGCTTGCTGAAATCAGAGGGATTGGATGGTGATTACCTCTTTACTTACCTCATATGGATTGAGGGTTCTTCAAGTAAGTTTACATCCTTGGGGGAACTGTATTTGAAGATTTCCTGGGAACATTTGGAACATTCAACACTTGGCTCCTGACTTATTACTTTATCTATGTGTTTAAGGACTTTATTCACTTTTGTTTTTATGATTGTTTTTACTTTTTTCATTATCTTCACCTAATATATTAATCTTGCATTAGGTTTTTTTTACACTTTATGCTTTGCAGGGCTTACCTTTTTCCTTATATATATATATATATATATATATATATATATATATATATATATATATATATATATATATATATATATATATATATATATATATATATATATATATATATATATATAATGGTGTTTTGTTACAATATATACATGTTTTCATCTACTTAATTGTAAAGGGCTCTAATGCACTTTTATATATATATATATATATATATATATATATATATATATATATATATATATATATATATATCTCTATATATGTGTACATATGTATTTATGTGTTTATCTGTGTATATATGCCTGTAAATACATATATATATATATATATATATACATACATATAAATACATAAATATATATGTATATATATAAATATATATATACACATATATATATATATATATATATATATATATATATATATTAGCGTTGCACTGATACCGATACTAGTATCGGTATCAGTGCCGATACCAAGTATTTGCATGAGTACTTGTACTCATGCAAATGCACCGATACTTAAACCGATACCTCCAATTCCTGCCCATATGCCATCTTGTGGCGTTTTTCAAACTGTATGCTCCCATTTCATTTTAAGCTGGAGTGGAGACTTAAAGGGACATGAAACCCAAATTTTTTCTTTTACAATTTAGAAAGAGCATGCAATTTGTAATATCTTTCAAATTTACTTCTATTATCTAATTTGCTTTATTCTCTTGATATACTGTGCTGAAAGCATATCTAGATATGCTCAGTAGCTGCTGATTGGTTGCTGTACATATATGCCTCATATGATTGGCTCACCCATGTGCATTGCTATTTCTTCAACAGAGGATAGCTAAATAATGAAGCAAACTAGATAATAGAAGTAAATTGGAATGATGTTTAAAATTGTATTCTTTACTTGAATCAAGAAAGAAAATTTTTGGGTGTAGTGTCCCTTTAGCTAAAAATTGTTCACTTCTGTTCTGCCAATACAAATTGCTGTTATTTGTATTATTTTACATCAGAGCAGTGCTTTAAAAGCTGCTACTTTACAGCTGGAAGCCTCTCAAATTGCACAATTATACTCAAAATATACTGTACTCTGAGGAACACCCTTAGCCAGGGCTGGACTGGGAATAAAAAGCAGCCCTGGAAAAATATGAAGACCAGCCATATTTTCTGTTGAGTCAGTAGAATACAAATGCCCCATTTTTCTCAAAGGGGATAACTGGGATACTCCTTCCCCAATATTATTTTCAGAATTAAATTATATTACTTTGTATTAAATACAAATGTCAGATTTATCAGTTATATAGGTACCCTACAACCCAATTGCATCCAGTAATCACCCCTTTAAATTGTAGCTTTCCAGCCCCAGCTGCTGCAGCTGTTATTTATTGTTGTTGTTAATAATATATTTTATTGTAATAATTTTATTTATAAACATGTTCTGTGAACTTTGTGACAACAAGCACATAAAACTATTTTATTATTTCAAAATGTCTTTTTAAGATACAGTTCATAATTCTAAAGACGTGATCTTAAATCATTAGTCTGTATTGTGCTTGGTACTGTTATGACATAAAAAAAGTATCGGTAATTGGTATCGGTGAGTATTTGAAAAAAAGTATCGGTACTTGTATTTGGTCTTAAAAAAATGGTATCGGTGCAACCCTAATATATATATACATACATACATACAGTATACAACAGAAGTGAGTACATTCCAGTGCAATATCTCTTAAATGTCAAATGATTCAAAATTGTATAACCTAACAGTAACTGCATTACGTCTAAGTTTTACAGTAGGGTATTTGCTCTTATGTAAAATTAAAAACTGTTTAGATTTACTATATTAAAAATACCAGCCCCAAAGCAGGAAATCAATGCATCAAAAGTCAGTGCACCTATCATTACTGAGATTCAAATCTTTTATTTGTTTCAATACTTTGCATGTCCACCTTTATTTTTGAAGACAGACTCAATCCTCCTTGGCATGGAGGAAACCAGTGTCGTACAAATTTCTGGAGAGATGTTCTGCTCTTCTTCAGAGATATTTTCTTTTCAGCTGCTCTTTGCTGGAGGGGTTGTGTTGCTCTACCATTCTCTTTAAAATACCCCAATGGTGTTCAACTGGATTCAATTCAGGTGACATACTTGGCCAGGTCATAGTTTTGACTTGTTTCTCCTTTAGAAACTCCTTTGTGATTTTGGCAGTGTGCTTTGGATCGCCTGCTGGAATATTTGTCCTCTGCCAAACTTCTGGAGACTGGGAGTCATCTTGTCAGCCAGTATTTTGGTATATTGCAGGCATTCATGGTGCCATCTATAAATGTCATCTCCCCAACACATTTTGCAGTCATGTAGCCCCCTATCGTCACACTCCCACCTCCATGATTCACTGTTGGGACTATGCATTCACTGTAATAATCCTGACCAGGTTCATACCAAACATGCTGCACCCCATCTGAGCCGAAAAATTGTATCTTGGTCTTGGTCATCTTACCAAATAATGTGCTCCCAGTATTCATCAGGCTTTTCATGTTGTTTAGCAAAGTTTAATCTTGCGGTTTTGTGCCAAAGAGCAAGCAAGGTTTTTTCCTTGGATGCTGTTTATAGAAGTTTACATTATGCAATGTCTTTATCACTGTCTGAGCTGTCACAGAAACTCCAATTTCTATTGATAATCCCTGAAACAAATCTGAAGCACTACTAGCCTTTATGCAAATCTGAAGCACTACTAGCCTTTATGCAAATCTGAAGCACTTGCCTGTTGCCTGTTTTTCAGCGCTAGATTGTGCAGATAGCGATCTGTCCGTAGCATCATTTTAGGAGGACAGCCACTGATTTTTGGCACTGTGTATCGATCTATATCTCCTGATTACTGCTGCAACTGCGTTTTGACTGATTTTTTGTCTCACAATCAGATTTTTCAATTCTTCTGGCAATTCTTTTTCATGTGGAGAAATGGTGCAAACTTGCAGATAGACACAGCACATTGGTCAAAAAATTAGACTTTTCTGGTAACTATGCTCATGCAATTAGGCTAATTGGAGATCATAGGTGTACTCAATTTTGTTTTAGTGATCTAACTTGTGTGTCAGTGACCACAGGTGTATTCACTTTTGTTGCATTAAGTTTCTACTTTGGGGCCTGTATTTTCAATATAATCTTTCAAAATATTTGTTTTTTCCTTCATCGATCAACATGTAGATTGAAGCTGTTTGGAGCAGCCCCCCATTCCTCCTGTGATTTGCTTTGTTTAGTTAGTTTATGTATCTGAATTTTCACTTGTGCCATTATACACTCCTACTCATTTAACCTGCACTACATAATTATCCATACTTTAGACTTAATGTTGATATTAATAACAACTGTTAATAGGGGCACCTAAGGAAACAAAGTAATCCTGCTGCTACTCAGTTATTCCCCTCTAGATAAACACATACAAATATACAAAAACAGTAGAGGAAAGAACTTCAGTTAGGTTACGCTACCCCTCTGATCGCGGTCAGAGCCACCGAGGAGACAGAGTGATCAGGAACCACAGCGTAACAAAGAATTTAAGGTACTCACTTTCCTTTAGGTAACTCCATCCCTCTGGACACGGTCAGATCCACCGAGGGGATGCAGTGATTGGGCGATACAGGACGACAGAGGAAATACCAAGGACTTAAAGGGACAGTACACTGTAAAATTGTTTTTCCATTAATGTATTTTAAATGACTTGTTATACCAACTGCAGAGTATAAAATATTTGGTGTTTACTAGCTGCTTCTCACATTGTGGAAAACAACCTGCCCTGCAAGGACTCCATAACAGCATTTTCTGCTTAGTATATGAAGCTCTTACAGTTTAATGGTACAGTTCACATATACTTTAAACATTGAATTGTATACTCAAAATGAAAGCTAAACAAATAATGGGTGTCAGGTTGAATATGGAAACTACTAATTTATTCTTAATTCCTAGCAAATTGCCCCTGCCATCTGTTTTATTTATTTAATCTGGCTGGCAGTCAAATTGACTGCCCGTTTGCTGGAAGCAAGGGTAGACCATAACTTGGATACCACCACATTAATCCACGTTACTTTTTCTTTCTTTTTTTTGTCTGGAACCCTCCTCTTCTTTTTGGTCCTATCCTGACTACAATCAGAATTATTTGCTACTCCCCAGATCATAACATTATTTTCTGGCATCCTCTTGTTCACTAGGGATAGTGTTTGGAAATGTGTTATGGAAAGGATTAGCTCGTTGACTGCCAGTTTAGAAAGTACACTGAAATATGGAAATTCTACCCACTTTTATTGACACAACAATGTAAGACAGACAATTATGCTGCTTTTAATGAATACAATATGATCTTAATGCAGTTAAGGTCAGAAGTTGCCAAGTATTACATAGAGCCTGCTAAACATTCTGAATAATATTCAACTTCACAAGTACAGAGCCACATGCTTTTTCTCCACTTCTAGCAAGATAAAAAGATAAAAGCATAAAACAATCATAGAACAATTTGATCCTCATTAAGAGCAATTTCCTTCTGTGGAAACATAATTTAAAGTTAATAACTACAAAGCAATTAGAACATTTCCTTAAAAGTTGTTTATCTTTGTATTTTCCTTAAATCTCCAGCTGTAAAATTAATGCAAATTCATTTTTTACAACTATTTAAAATGCAAATTTGTCTATTGTGTTTAAAAAAAGATCGATTCAAACTGTATAAAACTGTATAAAAGCTTCTTTCTTGATACATAGGGCTAGATTACAGTTTTTAGTCGGGTAATGCTATCACATATACGGCGCCACAAATAACTGTGGCGCATATATTTCACCCGTCGCCAGCTAATTTGACTCCCAAAAACTAACATAGAATCGCTTTGCAAATCGGTATTACATATTCAGCGCAAGGACGTACGCACCTTGCACTGAATATATAAGCACTGTAACTCCATGGAAGTCTTAACAAACACGTAACGCATGCACAATATCTACCTGTCAACTGCCATCCCCCACCACAATAACTAAATAAAATCTATTAACCCCAAATCCGCCAACCCCCACATTGCAAAATATCTAATTAACCTATTAACGCCTAAACCGCCAGTCCCCCACAATGCAACATACCTAAAAAATAAATGGCTAAATTACGAGTTTTGTGGTAAGAGGGGTGCAGCAGTGAGCTGGTTGTACATGCTCGTGCACGATTTCCCCATAGACATCAATGGGGAGAGCCGGCTGAAAAAAGTCTAACACCTGCAAAAAAGCAGCCCCATTGATTCCTAAGGGGAAACTAAATTTATGTTTACACCTAACACCCTAACATAAACCCAGAGTCTAAACACCCCTAATCTTACACTTATTAACTCCTAATCTTCCGCCCCCGACATCGCCGACACCTACATTATACTTATTAAACCCTAATCTGCTGCCCCCAACATCGCCGACACCTACATTATATTTATTAACCCCTAATCTCCCACCCCAATGTTGCCGCAACCTACCTACATTTATTAACCCCTAATCTGCCGCCACCAACGTCGCCACCACTATACTTAAGTTATTAATCCCTAAACCTAAGTCTAACCCTAACCCTAACACCCCCTAACTTAAATATAATTAAAATAAATCTAAATAAAATCTACTATTAATAACTAAATAATTCCTATTTAAAACTAAATACTTACCTGTAAAATAAACCCTAAGCTAGCTACAATATAACTAATAGTTACATTGTATCTAGCGTAGGGTTTATTTTTATTTTACAGGCAAGTTTGTATTTATTTTAACTAGGTAGAATAGTTACTAAATAGTTATTAACTATTTACTAGCTACCTAGCTAAAATAAATACAAATTTACCTGTAAAATAAAACCTAACCTGTCTTACACTAACACCTAACCTTACACTACAATAAAATAAATTACCTAAATTAAATACAATTAACTAATTAAATACAAATACCTAAATTACAAAAACAAATTACAAGATATTTAAACTTATTACACCTAATCTAATAGCCCTATCAAAATAAAAAAGCCCCCCCCCCCAAATAAAAAAACCCATAGCCTAAACTAAACTACCAATGGCCCTTAAAAAGGCTTTTTGCGGGGCATTGCCCCAAAGAAATCAGCTCTTTTACCTGTAAAAAAAAAAAAAAAAAAACAACAACCCCCAACAGTAAAACCCACCACCCACACAACCAACCCCCCCAAATAAAACCCTAACTAAAAAACCTGAGCTCTCCATTGCCCTGAAAAGGTCATTTGGATGGGCATTGCCTTTAAAAGGGCATTTAGCTCTATTGCTGCCCAAACCCTAATCTAATACTAAAACCCACCCAATAAACCCTTAAAAAAACCTTACACTAATCCCAAAGATCCACTTACAGTTTTGAAGAGTTGACATCCATCCTCAAATAAGCGGCAAGAAGTCATCAATGAAGCCGGGAGAAGTCTTCATCCAAGCTGGGAGAAGTGGTCCTCCAGACGGGCAGAAGTCTTCATCCAGATGGCATCTTCTATCTTCATCCGTCTGGCGTGGAGCGGGTCCATCTTCAAGACATCCGGTGCGGAGCATCCTCTTCTTATGACGAATCCCGACAAATGAAGGTTCCTTTAAGTGACGTCATCCAAAATGACGTCCCTTAGATTCCGATTGGTTGATAGAATTCTATCAGCCAATCGGAATTAAGGTTGAAAAAATCCTATTGGCTGATGCAATCAGCCAATAGAATTGAACTTCAATCCTATTGGCTGAGCCAATCAGCCAATAAGATTGAGCTCGCATTCTATTGGCTGTTCCAATCAGCCAATAGAATACAAGCTTAATCCTATTGGCTGATTGGATCAGCCAATAAGATTGAAGTTAAATCCTATTGACTGATTGCATCAGCCAATAGGGTTTTTTCAACCTTAATTCTGATTGGCTGATAGAATTCTATAAGCCAATCAGAATCTAAGGGATGCCATCTTGGATGACGTCACTTAAAGGAACCTTCATTCGTCGAGAGTCATCGTAAGAAGAGGATGCTCCATGCCAGATGTCTTGAAGATGGACCCGCTCCGCGCCGGATGGATGAAGATAGAAGATGCCATCTGGATGAAGACTTCTGCCCGTCTGGAGGACCACTTCTCCTCCGGCTTGGATGAAGACTTCTCCCGGCTTCATTGAGGACTTCTTGCCGCATCGTTGAGGATTGATGTCGGCTCTTCAAAACTGTAAGTGTATCTTCGGGGGTTAGTGTTAGGTTTTTTTAAGGGTTTATTGGGTGGGTTTTAGTTTTAGATTAGGGTTTGGGCATCAATAGAGCTAAATGCCCTTTTCAGGGAAATGCCCATCCAAATGCCCTTTTCAGGGAAATGGGGAGCTTATTTTTTTTATAGTTAGGGTTTTATTTGGGGGGTTGGTTGAGTGGGTGGTGGGTTTTACTGTTGGGGGGTTGTTTGTATTTTTTTTTTTACAGGTAAAGGAGCTGATTTCTTTGGGGCAATGCCCCGCAAAAGACCCTTTTAAGGGCTATTGGTAGTTTAGGCTATGTTTTTTTTTATTTTCGGGGGGCTTTTTTATTTGGATAGGGCTATTAGATTAGGTGTAATTAGTTTAAATATATTTTAATTTGTTTTTATTTTGTGTAATTTAGTGTTTTGTTTTTTTGTAATTTAGGTATTTGTATTTAATTTAGTTAATTGTATTTAATTTAAGTAATTTATTTAATTGTAGTGTAAGGTTAGGTGTTAGTGTAATACAGGTTATTTATTTAATTGTAGTGTAAGGTTAGGTGTTAGTGTAATACAGGTTAGGTTTTATTTTACAGGTAAATTTGTATTTATTTTAGCTAGGTAGTTAGTAAATAGTTAATAACTATTTAGTAACTATTCTACCTAGTTAAAATAAATACAAACTTGCCTGTAAAATAAAAATAAACCCTAAGATGGATACAATGTAACTATTAGTTTTATTGTAGCTATCTTAGGGTTTATTTTACAGGTAAGTATTTAGTTTTAAATAGGAATTATTTAGTTATTAATAGTAGGTTTTCTTTAGATTTATTTTAATTATATTTAAGTTAGTGGGTGTTAGGTTTAGGGATTAATAACTTTAGTATAGTGGCGGCGACGTTGGGGGCGGCAGATTAGGGATTAATAACTGTAATGTAGGTTGCAGCGATGTTAGCGGTGGCAGATTAGGGGTTAATAATATTTAACTAGTGTTTGCGAGGTGGGAGTGCGGCGGTTTAGGGGTTAATATGTTTATTATAGTGGCGGCTATGTCCGGAGCGGCAGATTAGGGGTTAATAATTTTATTTTAGTGTTTGCGATGCGGGAGGGCCTCGGTTTAGTGGTTAATAGGTAGTTTATGGATGTTAGTGTACTTTTTAGCACTTTAGTTATGAGTTTTATGCTACAGCTTTGTAGTGTAAAACTCATAACTACTTACTTTAGATTGCGTTACGAATCTTGCGGGATAGGCTGTACCGCTCACTTTTGGCCTCCAAAAAAAAGCTTGTAATATCTGCGCTATGGAAGTCCCATTGAAAAAAGACTTTACGCAAATTGCGTAAGTTCATTTGCGGTACGGCCAAAAAAGTGTGCAGTACAGCTGTACCTACAAGACTCTTAATAGCAGTGATAGTGAATAAGCACTCGTAATCTATCGGAAAGTGATTAACCCCTAAACCGCCAACCCTCACAACGCAAACTACTTAATAAATGTATTAACCCCTAATCTGCCATCCCCCACAACACAATAAACCTAATTACTCTATTAACCCCTAAATTGCCAACCCCCCACAATGCAAATATACCTAATTAACATATTAGCCCCTAAACAGCCATCCCCCACATCGCAATAAACCTAATTAACCTATTAACTCCTAAACCACCATCCCTTCACAACGCAAATAACTAATTTAATCACTAAGCCCAGTAACACCCCCTGAATTAACCCCAATAAGATAAAATAAAAAAATACTATGTTAAAATTAAATTAAAAATCCTAACATTGCTTAAAAATACCCCTAAGATTAAATAAAAATAAATAAATCTAAAATTACAAAAACAAAAAAGTCTAAAATTACAGAAAAAAATAATCCAAATTATCAAAAATAAAAAAATTAAACCTAATCTAATACCCCTATGGAAAGGTCCTTTTCTAGGGCATTGCCCTATGTTAAACAGCTCTTTTACATAAAACAAATACTAATTCCCCTCTAACAGTAAACTCTTTTACAGTAAAAACCCCCACCCACCAAACCCCCAAAATAAAAAAACCTAACACTAAAAAAACCTAAGCTACCCATTGCCCCAAAAGGGGCATTTGTATGGGCATTGCCATTTAAAGGGCAATCAGCTCTTTTGCAGCCCATGAAACGAAAAAAATCCCTAATCTAAAAAAAAGATACCCCCCAAAAAAAACAACAACCAAAGTTTAACCCCCCAATAGGTACTCACCGTTCCTGAAGTCTGGCGGAGAAGTTCTTCTTCCAGGCCGTGAATGTCTTCTTCCAGGCGGCTACATCTTCTGCCAGCTCTGGGACAACTTTTATCTTCATACAGGGCGAAGGTGGCGTGGAGCAGAGGCGACCACAGAACAGGACCGGTGACCGCAAAATCATCCAGCATAGAGGATACTCTTCGTACGATTGTCGCCGCACACTGATGATAGAATGCAAGGTACCCGTTTTATATTTGGGTACCTTGCATTCCTATTGGCTGAAATTTTCGAATCAGCCATTAGGATGAGAACTACTGAAATCCTATTGGCTGATTTGAACATGGGTGAGCCAATCACATAAAAAAATACTAATTCCCCTCTAACAGTAAACTCTTTTACAGTAAAAATCCCCACCCACCAAACTCCCAAAATAAAAAAAACTAACACTAAAAAAACCTAAGCTACTCATTGCCCCAAAAGAGGAATTTGTATGGGCATTGCCATTAAAAGGGCAATCAGCTCTTTTGCAGCCCATGAAACAAAAAAATCCCTAATCTAAAAAAAAAAGCTACCCCCCCAAAAAAAACAACAACCAAAGTTTAACCCCCCAATAGGTACTCACCGTTCCTTAAATCTGGCAGAGAAGTTCTTCCAGGTGGTGAATGTCTTCTTCCAGGCGACTGCATCTTCTGCCAGCTTGGGGACAACTTCTATCTTCATCCTGGGCGAAGGCGGCGCAGAGCGGAGGTGACCACAGAACAGGACCAGCGACTGCGGAACCATCGAGCACAGAGGATACTCTTCGTACGATTGTCGCCGCACACTGAGGATAGAATGCAAGGTACCCGTTTTATATTTGGGGTACCTTGCATTCCTATTGGCTGAAATTTTCGAATCAGCCATTAGGATGGGAACTACTGAAATCCTATTGGCTGATTTGAACATGAGTGAGCCAATCACACACCCACCAATCAGCATCTACTGAGTCTATCTAGATAGGCTTTTCAGCAAAGGATATCAAGATAATGAAGCAACTTAATAGAAGTAAATTAGAAAGTTGTTTAAAATTGCATGCTCTTTCTTAATCATAAAAGAAAACATTTGGGTTTCATGTCCCATTAAGCATCATATATGAGGCAATCATGTATTCGTTAAGACACATTTGTTGCTGAATCTTATTTAGAATATGAGCACCTGATGTGACAAATGGAAGTATAATTGCATTACTAGACGACAATATAGATTTTTATGCAAACTACTAAAATAAAATTGCTTGTAATAAAAATAACAGCTTCAAAGAAGCCAATTTTTGTGAACAGATCATATGTGCACAGTTATTATTAATATATGTGTGCTGTATTGAAATGTATTAATAAAAGCAACACCTGTAAGCTGGCTAAATAACAGTGTAGAGGTTTAGTTTGCAATGTGCGGGTGGTGGTTTAGGGGTTTATAGTGTAGTGTGGCCTTTGTGGTGGGCTATGTGGCGGTTTAGGGGTTATTAGAGTATGAGTCTTACGACGATTCGGGTTAGCACGTGAGTATGGGTGTTTTTCTTTTTACTTTTCTCTCTCTTTATTGAAGTCAATTGGAGAGTAAGTTAACACAATTGTGATGTTCTAAGTTCTCCTCTTTGCACGAGTATGGTTAGCCCTCAAGCGATAGACATTTACTTTCAACTTGTAATATGAGCGCTACCCGACTCGTGCAAAGAGGAGAAGTCTAGCGGTGTTTGCGTGTGAGTGGGAACGGTAATTACCACTCCACTCGTAATCTAGCCCTAAATATGTTAAATTCTGTTTTTCATTTAACATATAATATCAGTGAAAGAAAACACTATATGGCACTACCTTTTATGAAAATATTTAGGAACTGCCTTTTTATGTTATTATTTGAACATGATTTAAATATATACACTTTTTACATCTATGAGTTCCTTGTATCTAAGCTTCTGCAGACTGCCTCCTTATCTCAGATCTTTTGACAGACTTGCATTTTAGGCAATTAGTGCTGACTTAAATAACTCCACTGCGGAGAGCACAATGTTATCAATATGGCACACATGAACAGTACGTTATTAGTTATTTACAGCCAGACTGTGAGATAAGAGGTGGACTGCAGAGTCTTAGAAATCAGCCTATAATCATACCTAGGTTTAGCCTTTAACAAAAAATATCAAGAGAAAAAAGTGAATTTGATGATAAAAGTAAAATGGAAAGTTGTTTAAAATGACATGCTCTATCTGAATCATGAATGTTTAATTTGGACTTTACTTTTCCTTTAACATATATATATATATATATATATATATATATATATATATATATATATATATATATATATATATATATATATATATATATATATATATATATATATATATATATATACTGTATATATATCCTCACCTAAACCATCACCAATCCTCCACCAAATTTCAAAGTGGGTGCGAGGCACTGTGGCTTGTTGGCCTCTTCAAGTCTCCGTCTAACCATTAGATGACCAGATGTTGAACAAAGCTGAAAATTAAATCATCAGAGAAGATAACCTTACTCCAGTCCTCTAGGGTACGATCATTATGGTATTTTGCAAACCTCATCCTGACTCTTTTTTCCTTCTCATTGATGAAGAGCTTTTTTCTAGCTTTACACAGCTTCGGCCCTGCCCCTAGGAACCTGTGTCAAACTGTCCTCGCCATGCACTTCACCTCAGCTGCCATTCTTTTTGTAGGTCACTTGATGTCATCCTATGGTTGTAGTTTAGAGTAATTTTCGCTTTCTGCCAGTCTGTAGCTTTGTTGTCCCCAATGTCTACTGCTTGACCTTGTTCTTATGAAACGCTGTCTTTGAAATTTAAAGGATGAAAGCAACCTGATGCTCACTGTATCCTTCTGCCGGTAAAGCCAGAATTGAACCCTTCTTTTCCTAACTCAAAACTTTTCTTTTCAACTATTTTGGCATGGTCAATAGTTAATTTCTAATTCCAATTACTTTTGAGGTACTACTAGCACTGTTTTTGCCATCCATCTGGTAATTTTGAAAGAGGATAATGATGACCACAGCAGTGGTATATATAATCTAATAAATGCTCTAAATGACAATATTTTATTTGGATTTTAGGAGAAATGCTGTCAGTTGTTTATAGAATGGAACAAACATGTTATTTTTATCTTAGTACCTGGAAGGAGGTCACGCCGGGAGGTAGCAGTACTTGCTCGCCGAGTGAGTTAATCGGTCTGTGGTCACACAGTCTCCCGGTTGGTACGCATAAATCCTCCTTGGACGGATGAGCAGGTTCCGGTTCTGTCAGCTGCACCTATGAAGGGGTGAGTGGGTATTTTGGACATAAGTCCCAGGAACAACTTTGGAAGCTGTTATGCTGCTTATGTCTATTTGCATGTTATAGGAGCCTCTACCAACTTTTCTCCCTTGCCATTTTTTTCTCAAAATAGTAAATAGTAAAACCAGAGAAACTGATAAATCTCTTTAATTTTTTCCAGAGCGGTATGTATGTATGTGTATGTGTATATATATATATATATATATATATATATATATATATATATATTATATGTGTATGTGTATATATATATATATATATATATACACACACACACATACACACGCACACACACATCCAATCAAATGATGATATGATGTCTATTATGTGGTTTCTAGCATTGATATTATTGAGGTCCCAAGATTCAAGAACTATTGCTGTGTGCAAAATGATTTGGACTTTCTATTTATTTACTTAATTTTGTGAACTTTGGTGGAGAGAGATAGAAAGATTATATTTATTTATTTATTAATTATATTTTAGAGCTCATAACGGAATGACATAAACTTACAAAAAGAAATAGATGTAAACAGGACTTCATAAATAAGCAAAGTGTGTATGTAAATGTTTCGCTCTGGTAATTCAATTTAGAAATATGTAAGGTGTCCTCCTTCTGGTCTTCAATACCACAGACATTCCTATCTACAGATAAAGACAGATGGGAATTCTGGACTTGTGCATACCTGACAGATAAATTCAAGCAATTGTGTCTGGCATGCCATTAATGTTTCAAACCTTAGCAGAACTTACTTCAAAGGGATCATATTTACAGCTGCAATGTTATTATAAAGCTACATAACAGATTCTACTGTCACACCTTCCTTAACTAATTCCAGTTATTATATTCATGAAATAGAAATAGCAATGTTGATGAATAAATTGTTTCATAGATACCTCACCAATAAGTAATCCCAGAGGTGAATTACCTATTAATTCTATTCACAAGTACATTATTTTTATCTCTAATATCAATATATTTTAACATCTGTTTCCTGTCTAAAATATAAATAACTTGTAAACAGGAAACAGGCCTGTTTCAAAGATTAACACCATTCATATCCCTGCAGATTAATAAAATAAAACTTAACAAAAAAGCAAAAATCCCTATTTGTAAGGGCATTATATTTAAACACCTTAAAATACATAACAGCCATATGCTAGATCATTTGAAACTGATGCAGCATAATTTTAAAAGCTGACAAGAAAATATCACCTGAAAATCTCTATGTAAAGAAATATATTTTACCTCAAAATTTCTTGAGCTCACAAGAGTGTGTGTTCTATGAACAGTTATCCCTTAAACACTTTAAGATGGTAATATAAAATTATAAATCGATAAATTGTATATGTAAAAAACCCCTCTGCAATATACTTATATTTATTTTGTTCCCCTTTCCTGTAATTCTTTCAGAAACTTTGAGGTTTTCAGTTCCTGTTAGAAATGAAAGTGTAGAACACTGTTATATTCCACACAGCCATTGCCTATTTATAACTGTACCTAATAGGCCAGAGCAGAGAAAGTAATCTAAGTTACAACATGGCAGCTCCCATTGTTTTATATACACTAAAACTTTACACTTATTTTGTCAATATATAAGCTAATGAAACTTTAAAAAAATAGATCCACATGTTATTCTCATACTAATCTTTTCTTTAAATGCATCATTCTATTTAGCATTTATTTAGTCTTTAATATCCCTTTAACAACTGTCAGCTGTATGATGAAAGGAAAAAAAAGCAGACAATCAGCTTTATCAATTCTGATTTTATACTTTGCATTACTGTGATCTCATGGGATTTCACTGAAAAGTTCAAAGTAATTTTCCTTAAACTGAGGCAGGCAATAACATGACTGTGCCTGCACATACCTGATGTATGCTCCTTTGCAAGACCCAGACTAGCATCCTGATTACAAATTAATCCACAAGGAAGAGTAAAATTTTGAAGTTTATTGCATTATGTTAAAAACATAACCGCTATGCCGGTACACATAAAATCAACTGGTTGTGCGGACAGAGTCACTTGGTCACTGCAATGACCAAGTGCGCATGCGCAAGAAACGTGTCTGCATTTGAATCTGTCCACACAACCTGTAGATTTTATGTGTGCCGGCATAGCGGTTATGTTTTTAACATAATGCAATAAACTTCAAAATTTTACTCTTCCTTGTGGATTAAGTTGTAAGCTACAGTACGCTTCCTCTTTGTACTTTGTAGGAATTTTTTAGCGTGTGGAACAGACACGCTTGTAGCTGCACTGGCTTCTACATTTTTCACTACACCCACTCTCCATTGTGGCGTGGCGGGAGCCGTAAGAGGTCAGCTCCTCCAATCGTGATAGGTGATTTTTGTGAGTGCTTTCATACACAGAAACCCTCTTGTACTCCCTTTACAATTGGATGTGGCCATGTTTTGTTATTATTATTATTGTGCTTTATTTATAAAGCACCAACCTATTCCGCAGCACTGTCCATGGGTATAATTGATATAAGTAAAATAATGATAAAATACTTGTAAGAGAAAAGACAAAATTTGACACACAAATACATGAGTAATTTAGGGTCCTACTCTTGTGTGAAGTTACAATTTTGAGATAAAATATCTTCCTTTTCTAGAGAAAGATGTTCAGGTGATATTTTCGCTTTTTACAGCTTTGCTGAATCATTTAAAAGTGCTTCAAAATGTGGGTATCATGTCCCTCTAGTCTATATATATGTATACTTTACACATGTGTAGCTATATTCACATTGTAAATGAAAGACTTTTCAATGGATGCACTGAATTGTCTGCAACATCGTATCGTGCAAAAAAATTCTATTTATTAATTGTTTCCCATTTTTTTTATATCTGATTAATCGGATAATAATCAGCTGATAGAAAACAATTTTTTTTACACAATACCACGTGCTGGAGTTCATTGGAGTGAAGTAGCTGGTGCCATGCAACTAAGCAACCAATTGCAGACCCATAGTATTGTATTATTACATTAACTTGCCTCTTTAAAACATAATGAAGGAATTAAGAAAACAATGCAAGTACAAAGATTAGTGCTGTCGCTAAGATAATATTACATAATTCTGCATATAGTGCAGAATTATGTAACATTATTTTTTAAGTTTACTGTCCCTTTAAGAACAGCCAGTATATGGAAGCTGATGAGGAAGAGACTCATATACTCAGAAATGTAGAAAATATACATATAAATTGACACAAATACATTTGCATTAAGAGGTCTTGGATATTCCAATTAAATTTCAGACATAGAAATATGAATTCACATAAAAATGAATTTTAATGAGTAAAAAATATTGAAAACAAGATATGTTTAGAAGTGGTAGTGTTATAGGCTGTCAATTGACAATAAGTACTTTTTTATTAGTTCACAAGATTTCAAGCAATAGTGGGTGAATGGTGACTGTATATCAACTATTTTATAACAGAAAGTGTGGCAGGAGATTAAGAGTTTTAATATAATAGATTATATTTATTGATGGCTATAGCTTGAGAGCAGACGATTACAGCTATATATTAGTTTACTGCTTGAACAGAATAAACCATTGTACAGCATATTTCATTGTAAATAATTTGTACACATTAAAATATTATGCAACAAAAGTCTGCTCCACCCAGTTTTCCAATTGGAGTAATAGATTGTGGGTAAAGATATGTCAACGAGGTTGTAGCTTTTTTGTTTCACTTTACAAACCATACCTTTAATGCAACAGTTGCAGTGGCTAAATGATAACATTATAGCCATCAGCAGGTTATAGTAATGCCATAACATAACAATTCAATATTCCTTATGTTATGTCCCCTTTTCTTTATAGACAAACAGAAACTCAAGCCCCAGGAAATAAAAATAAATAATTTATTTCTTCATAAGTGTCAAAGTGGCACAAGACTAAGACAACATTTTAAGCTTAAAACTAGAAAAGTGCTCTCAGTTTTGTTTCACTTTGACCCTTATGCCAAAATAAAGGATTGCATTTTATTTCCTGTGGCTAGACTTTCTCTTTATGCTGATATAGGAGGGACTGGCCTTTCCTGTCCATGCCTGCAGGTGTGGAGGTTCTGCCTAAACCCATTGATAAGTGGATTGGATTATTGCCATTTTTTTAAGGAACAGAGGCATACACACTCAGTAGTGCAAAGCTATACAAAGTTAAGGCTTTTTAAACTTAGTAAAAATTCATAGCTAATTTATATAATACCCATAGTATTATTATTATTAGTGATAAAATATTATGAAGCTCTATAAACATATGCTATGGTTAAAATTACAAAAAAGCAAATGTAAATCCTGAAGGGCTATAGAGCCCCCTCTTTACATTACCCTCTGATTTGGATACCATTGTGTAAAGCTGGTGTACCTGATCATTTGTGTTCTGAGCGTACATACTGAAGAAGGAGAAAAGGTGAACTGATGAGAAAAATAGAAGGATCTGAGGTAAGACATTAGATACAAATAGGTTAGGTTTTTTTGTATGTATCCAGGAATTGTAGTGTTTTTAGCTTAAAGCTATAAAGGTCTGAGTCAAGTCTTTTAGGGAGGAAGCGATGGTGTAACACAAGAAAAAGAACTTGGTTTTGGGCAGAACAAAAGGGGTAGGTCAATATTTGTAGAACAGACCAGAGATATAGGATGTGCACTATTATTTTGGGTCTTGCATATTCTGGTTGAAATTGTAAATTATATTCTTGAAGACAAGGATGGTGAATGGAAAGACTGGCACAGAGGTGCAGGAGATGAGAAATGATGTCTAAGGAAGATCAAAGTCTGGCCAAGGCATTCATAAAGGGATGCCAAGGGGACGAATGCCAGCTTGGAAAAAAAGATAATGCAGGGTTGCAGTAAATTATAAGGTAGAATATAATGAGAGAATAGGTTATAATCTTTTTTCTTGGAAGAGGAAGTGTTGAATTTTAGAGATATTTTATGTGAAATTGGTAGAAACTGGACAATAATTGGATATGCGAATAAAATTAAGGCTCTGAGACTGATTTGACTCCAAAGGCAGAGGCCAGACAGTGGTTGTAAACGTTATTTGAGATTTGAGGGGTAGGATCATTGGATAAAGTGGGAAGAAAAGGAGCTTAGTTTGAAGATGTTGAAAGGACCCTAAACTAACTTTCAGGATTCTGATACAGCACACAATTTTAAACAAGTTTTCAATTATTATCAATTATTTCTAGAGCGCCAACAGATTCCGTAGCGCAATTCACTTTCATTATCTTAATGTGCGTAATCTTTTTACATGCACATAATATACGTATATGCATTTTGTGACTGGCTGATGGCTGTCACATGATGCAGTCGGAGGGAAAAGATAACTAACTTAAAAAATTCAGAAATAAATCTACAAAGTACGTACAATCGTACAAAGTGCTTCTGCGTTGTCTTTTTATTATGTATTTACTGAGTATTATCTTCTTCTGTGCTCAGTGTTAACCTACACAAAACCACACCACACTTCCGAAATTCCCGGCAGTGTAGGGGTTAATTAGTTAGCTGGCAAGGGTAATAGTATTGTAATGTAGGGTTTACCCTCCCACCTCTGCGATCATTACCAAACAGCTCTTTGCCCCCCCCCCACATACCCTTTCCCCACCATCTTAGGTACTGTCTGCCAGCAGACAGTCTGCCAGTATGCATTTTTTTAAAATTTATTTTTAATTCAGTGTAGGGAAACCTCCTCAACCCTTCCATCCCCCTCCCACTAGTGGTGGCCATCTTAGGTACTAGCAGCTGTCTGCCAGTACCCAGTTTATAGGTATTTATTTATGTATTTATTTTATCTGTATTATAGTTATCTCCGTACCTCTACCCCTGTAATCATTATATAGGGTGCCCCTCCATTCCATCCTTTTCCCATAGTGTAGAGTTCCATGTCACTGTCTGTAACAATCTGGTAATCTGCCTTCATATGGTAACAGAGCATCGATCATGCTTCATTATCATATGAAGGCAGATATCAGAAGTCTACGAGCAGCAAGTCTCGTTTGTCACTTAATTGGCAACCGAGACTGCTTGGGTTCCTGAAGCTGTGGCGTAGATCTAGGTAATGCAGTACACTGGATTATGTACCACATGATGTGGATCTACGTCGTATTGTCTCAAGGGGCTAATGTCCCTTTTATGGAAATAAGATAAACAAATGTGGTGGTGTCAGTTTTTGGCCATAGTGTCATATAAACTATCCTAGATAGAATTGTATTTTTTCCCACTAACCTGTGATTTACACACCTTATATGCAAAATTTATGTAATTATGAGAGCAGTTTACCAAGCAATAAATAATGGGAATATTTTGAATCATTATTTTAACAACTTTTACTTTGCACTGGAAGCCATTTCTTAAATTAATTTCCTGCATTACATTGCTACATATAGTCAAGTCTATGGGCTCCATTTATCATATGCCGGGTGGACAAGGTTTGCATCTGTTATCTGCATTTATCCTTGCACAAGACGCTGCTTGCGCAATGTCACCCCATGGTCATGCATGAGCAGGGGCTGCCAATCATACTAATTGGATAAGCTGCATCTACATCTTAATAAATTGGTCCCTATATCTAGGTATATACTAAAAATAAGCAGGAATTCTATTTAAAGGGACACTGAACCCAAATTTTTTATTTCGTGATTCAGACAGAGCATGCAATTTTAAACAACTTTCTAATTTACTCCTATTATCATTTTTTCTTCATTCTCTTGCTATCCTTATTTGAAAAAAAGGCATCTAAGCTTTTTTGGTTTAGTACTCTGGACAGCACATTTTAATTGGTGGATGAATTTATCCACCAATCAGCAAGGACAACCCAGGTTGTTCACCAAAAAAACTTACATTTGTACATTTCAAATAAAGATACCAAGAGAATAAAGAAAATTTGATAATAGGAGTAAATTAGAAAGTTGCTTAAAATTCCATGCTCTATCTGAACCACGAAAGAAAGAAAATTTGGGTTCAGTGTCCCTTTAAGCATTATTTAACAAATGATCATAACATTCCAATGAAACAACAAATCAGAGTGAAAGTATGTATTCTATGTTAAAGGGATAGTAAACACCAAAAATGTTATTTTTTAAAAATATAGATAATCCCTTTATTTACCATTCCCCAGTTTTGCATAACCAACACTGTTATAGAAATGTACTTTTTACCTCTGTTATTACCTTGTATGTACGCTTCTGCTGACTGCCTCCTTATTTTAGATCTTTTTTTTTTTTTATATTATATTTTTTTATTGAGGAACAAAATAAGTTTAACATAAAAGGTAAAACACAATTGTCAAAGTTACACAGTTTGTACTGTTGTAAAACAAGAATCAGTGAGAGCATACAATTATTGCAATATCTTTTAACAGTCATTATAATAAATTTGGCACAATATAGTAAAGATAGGATATATTTGAAAAGTAGCGAGACAATGTGTCCATATGGAATATTTCCTCATTTTTCATTTTATATTTATAAAAGATATAATCCTGTGGATTAAGGAAAAGGAAAAAAAACAAAGTCAACTAATAAACTTGTATCACAAACTCTGGTCAAGCAACATTTCCCAGTGGTAATAATCATCTCCTCATTATCCCACTATGGGTCTAAGTCAGATCTATCTCAACATAGATTTAATGAGTCAAAATAAGTGGCTTTAGTTACTTAGTTGGTATTGGCCTTAAGTAGCGTTAAAAGCTTAAGGTTGTGGGTATTTGTAGGAGTTTTGTAGCGGGGAGGAGGGGTAAGGGAGTAATGGGAGGGGGGAAGGGGAAGAAGGAGAGAAAAAAATAAATAAATAAAAAAAAAAAAAATTAATATATACAGATATTTATATCCATCTACATATAAATATAGTATTTTAGATCTTTTGACAGACTTCCTATTCAGGCAATTAGTGCTGACTCTTAAATAACTGCACGTGCATGAGCACAGTGTTATCTATATGAAACACATGAACTAACACCCTCTAGCTGTGAAAAACTGTCAAATGCATTCAGATGAGAGGCGGCCTTCAAGGGTTTAGAAATTAGCATATGAGTCTACCTAGGTTTAGCTTTTAACTAAGAATAGCACATTTGATGAAGTAAATTAGAAAGTCATTTAAAATTACATGCCCTATCTGAATCATGAAAGTTTAATTTGGACTTTACTATCCCTTTAAATTGTCATTCTTTCTCTTAAAACCCAGTAAATTTGTTCAACACTATTTAATAGTAAAGTATCAATTTAGTAATCACTCCTACAGTCAGACAGATTATTTTTATGCATGTGAAAAACATCTGAAAACTGAAATATTCTTAATGGTACATTATTGTAAATAAACAGCCTAAAAGCTTATGATGCAGAGATGTTCCAGTAAATCAAGAAATTCTCTTTTTTTTCCCCTTTTCAATTAACAACAAAAAAAAAAAGGATAACATCTTGCAAAAATTACATATTTTTTGTGTTTCTGAAAAAGCAAAGAACAAAAATGAAAAACAACAAATGCCCATATGCTGAATAGGTCTAAATGTTCTCGTAAGACTTTTTTCCTTGTTCTGAAATAGATGCATATCATCCATTATGTAACTTATACCTAAGACACAGAAACTGCTCTATCCCACTTTTTCCATTATACACATAATAGTTATTCTTAGCAATGCATGACAAACTAAAATGTCATTTTAACATAGAATGATGGAAAACTCTACGAAGATATACATCACTTGTTATGTATATTTGAAAATATGGAGTTTATTTGTAATCATATGCAAGACAACAGAGGCATAACTAGAAACCACAGGACCCAGGTGCAAGAATCTAAGAAGCCTCCCCCCCCAAAAAAAAGTGAATTTGATACATATCTTTAATCAGATTACATGTCTGCAAAAGGAGGTACCCTGTGCCCACAGTCTGTGAGATGGTCTGACCCCCTATTACTGTATATAGTGACACTGTTTAACCCACCAGTACTGTATATAGTGAGTCAGTGACACAGTCTGTAATCTGCCGGTGAGATGGCTGGCCTGACCCTACCCGCCCCAGTACTTTATAAAGTGACCACAGTAGTCTGTGACATGGTCCAGCCCCCACGTACTGTATATAGTGGTACTGTATAGTGACACTGTTTACCCCCAACCCCCATGCTGTAGTAACAAGGTCTGTAATTTGCTGGTTCCACAAACATACACCCACACACATACATGCATAAATACACACACAGTCACATACATACATACACACATACACACACATAAACACCAATGGGTAAAACAGAAAGACTAACCCCTGTAGTCAGAGACACTAGTGAAGCATCATGTCACACTCACATGATATCAGTGCAGGCAGTGGCAGGTTGTTTTTTTTATTAAAAAGCAACATTTTTTTTAATTTTTTTTTAAGCTGGGCCCCCACTCTTGGGGGCACAGTCGCAATTGCGACCTCTGCACCCCTTGCAGTTTCCCTGCAAGATAACATACAATAAAAACATTAACAGTTTCTTTCTATATAACACAAACCTACAAAATTTGATTTTCGGGAGATTCCATTTTTAAATAATATTATTTTTTTTTAAATTTTAAATTAAAAATGGCCCCAATTATAGGGCTTAAAGGGGCAGTAAACTTACAAACTAATGTTATATAATTCTGCACATAGTACAGAATTATATAACATTAGTTTACCGGAAGCTTTACATTAAATTATTGCAAAGAAATTATAAGTAAAAGTTCTTTTTACCAGAACGCCGCTCTTTGCTCTACTGAGCGGGTCTGGTTTTTCCACAGCACATCCGTCTAGTCACAGTGTGCCCGGTCTCGCCATTAAAATGAATGTAGCTCGCTCCTGCTACTAGACCAGAGAGGGAGCAAGCTACAGTCATTTTAATGGTGCGACCGGGCACACTGTGACTAGACAGTGTTGTCGGATCTGCTGTGGAAAAACCAGACCCGCTCAGTAGAGCAATGAGCGGCGTTCTGGTAAAGGAAGGAGCTTTTAACATATAATTTATTTGCAATAATTTAATGTATAAAGCTGCACTATGTGCATTAGTTTGACACTTAATGTTGGAATAAATGTTATAAACATATTGATATACATTGCTGACAACATTACTGATCATTTATTCATCTGGTTGCCTAAAGTAAAATAGTGATTACTTTAAAGCCATTACAGCCATTATCTTTGGCCGTACTCTTGGACATACACGCCTAGATTTAGAGTTCTGCGGCCAAAGGGGTGCGTAGCTAACGCTGGCTTTTTCTGGCCGCACCTTTTACATACCGCTGGTATTGAGAGTTCACAGAATGGCTGTGTTAGGCTCCAAAAAAGGAGCGTAGAGCATATTTAACGCAACTTCAACTCTCGATACCAGCGGTGCCTACGGACGCGGACAGCTTCAAAAATGTGCTCGTGCACGATTCCCCCATAAGAAACAATGGGGCTGTTTGAGCTGAAAAAAAACCTAACACCTGCAAAAAAGCCGCGTTCAGCTCCTAACGCAGCCCCATTGTTTTCTATGGGGAAACAGTTCCTAAGTCTGCACCTAACACCCTAACATGAACCCCGAGTCTAAACACCCCTAACCTTACACTTATTAACCCCTAATCTGCCGGCCATTGCTATCGCTGACCCCTGCATATTATTATTAACCCCTAATCTGCCGCTCCGTAAACCGCCGCTACTTACATTATTCCTATGTACCCCTAATCTGCTGCCCCTAACACCGCCGACCCCTATATTATATTAATTAACCCCTAATCTGCCCCCCACAACGTCGCCTCCACCTGCCTACACTTATTAACCCCTACTCTGCCATCCGCATGCCGCCGCCAGCTACATTATAGCTATGTACCCCTAATCTGCTGCCCCTAACACCGCTGACCCCTATATTATATTTATTAACCCCTAATCTGCCCCCCACAACGTCGCCTCCACCTGCCTACACTTATTAACCCCTAATCTGCCGAGCGGACCGCAACGCTATTATAGTAAAGTTATTAACCCCTAATCTGCCTCACTCCTGCCTCAATAACCCTATAATAAATAGTATTAACCCCTAATCTGCCCTCCCTAACATCGCCGACACCTAACTTCAAGTATTAACCCCTAATCTGCCGATCGGAGCTCACCGCTACTCTAATAAATTTTTTAACCCCTAAAGCTAATATTAACCCTAACCCTAACACCCCCTAAGTTAAATATAATTTTATTCTAACGAAATAAATTAACTCTTATTAAATAAATTATTCCTATTTAAATCTAAATACTTACCTGTAAAATAAACCCTAATATAGCTACAATATAAATTATAATTTTATTATAGCTATTTTAGGATTAATATTTATTTTACAGGCAACTTTGTATTTATTTTAACCAGGTACAATAGCTATTAAATAGCTAAGAACTATTTAATAGCTAAAATAGTTAAAATAATTACAAAATTACCTGTAAAATAAATCCTAACCTAAGTTACAATTAAACCTAACACTACACTATCAATAAATTAATTAAATACAATATCTACAATTATCTACAATTAAACAAAACACTACACTATCAATAAATTAATTAAAGACAATACCTACAAATAACTACAATTAAATACAATGAAATAAACTAACTAAAGTACAAAAAATAAAAAAGAATTAAGTTGCAAAAAATAAAAAAATATTTACAAACATTAGAAAAATATTACAACAATTTTAAACTAATTACACCTACTCTAAGTCCCCTAATAAAATAACAAAGCCCCCCAAAATAAAAAATGCCCTACCCTATTCTAAATTAAAAAAGTTCAAAGCTCTTTTACCTTACCAGCCCTGAACAGGGCCCTTTGCGGGGCATGCCCCAAAGAATTCAGCTCTTTTGCCTGTAAAAAAACCTCATACAATAACCCCCCCCAACATTACAACCCACCACCCACATACCCCTAATCTAACCCAAACCCCCCTTAAATAAACCTAACACTAAGCCCCTGAAGATCATCCTACCTTATCTTCAGCATACCAGGATCAGCCAATAGAATGCAAGCTCAATCTGATTGGCTGATTGGATCAGCCAATCGGATTGAACTTGATTCTGATTGGCTGATTCCATCAGCCAATCATAATATTCCTACCTTAATTCCGATTGGCTGATAGAATCCTATCAGCCAATTGGAATTCGAGGGACGCCATCTTGGATGACGTCATTTAAAGGAACAGTCATTTGACGAGTAGGCGTCGCTTGAAGAGGATGTTCCGCGCCGGCTTGGAAGAAGATGGCTCCGCTCCGCTCCAGAAGAAAGAAGATTGAAGATGCGGCTTGATAGAAGACTTCATCCCGATGATGGACTTCCGACTTCAGGCTGATGATGGATTTCTTCAGCCGCCGCTTGGATCCAGACTTCAGCCCGAGGATGGACGTCACTCTTCAGCCCCCGCTTGGGCTTGGATCAAGACTTCCGAGGACCCATCGGTGAACCTGGCATGGTGAAGATAAGGTAGGAAGATCTTCAGGGGCTTAGTGTTAGGTTTATTTAAGGGGGGTTTGGGTTAGATTAGGGGTATGTGGGTGGTGGGTTGTAATGTTGGGGGGGGGGTATTGTATGTGGTTTTTTTACAGGCAAAAGAGCTGAATTCTTTGGGGCATGCCCCGCAAAGGGCCCTGTTCAGGGCTGGTAAGGTAAAAGAGCTTTGAACTTTTTAAATTTAGAATAGGGTAGGGCATTTGTTATTTTATTAGGGGGCTTAGAGTAGGTGTAATTAGTTTAAAATTGTTGTAATATTTTTCTAATGTTTGTAAATATTTTTTTATTTTTTGTAACTTAGTTCTTTTTTACTTTTTGTACTTTAGTTAGTTGATTTCATTGTATTTAATTGTAGATAATTGTAGATATTGTATTTAATTAATTTATTGATAGTGTAGTGTTAGGTTTAATTGTAACTTAGGTTAGGATTTATTTTACAGGTAATTTTGTAATTATTTTAACTATTTTAGCTATTAAATAGTTCTTAACTATTTAATAGCTATTGTACCTGGTTAAAATAAATACAAAGTTGCCTGTAAAATAAATATTAATCCTAAAATAGCTATAATATAATTATAATTTATATTGTAGCTATATTAGGGTTTATTTTACAGGTAAGTATTTAGATTTAAATAGGAATAATTTATTTAATAAGAGTTAATTTATTTCGTTAGAATAAAATTATATTTAACTTAGGGGGGTGTTAGGGTTAGGGTTAATATTAGCTTTAGGGGTTAAAAAATTTATTAGAGTAGCGGTGAGCTCCGATCGGCAGATTAGGGGTTAATACTTGAAGTTAGGTGTCGGCGATGTTAGGGAGGGCAGATTAGGGGTTAATACTATTTATTATAGGGTTATTGAGGCGGGAATGAGGCAGATTAGGGGTTTTATAATAGCGGTGCGGTCCGCTCGGCAGATTAGGGGTTAATAAGTGTAGGCAGGAGGAGGCGACGTTGAGGGGGGCAGATTAGGGGTTAATAAATATAATATAGGGGTCGGCGGTGTTAGGGGCAGCAGATTAGGGGTACATAAGGATAACGTAGGTGGCGTTCGGCAGATTAGGGGTTAATTATTGTAGGTAGCTGGCGGCGACGTTGTGGGGGGCAGGTTAGGGGTTAATAAATATAATATAGGGGTCGGCGGTGTTAGGGGCAGCAGATTAGGGGTACATAAGGATAACGTAGGTGGTGGTTGGCAGATTAGGGGTTAATTATTGTAGGTAGCTGGCGGCGACGTTGTGGGGGGCAGGTTAGGGGTTAATAAATATAATATAGGGGTCGGCGGTGTTAGGGGCAGCAGATTAGGGTACATAAGGATAACGTAGGTTGCGGTCGGCAGATTAGGGGTTAATTATTGTAGGTAGCTGGCGGCGACGTTGTGGGGGGCAGGTTAGGGGTTAATAAATATAATATAGGGGTCAGTGGTGTTAGGGGCAGCAGATTAGGGGTACATAAGTATAACGTAGGTGGCGGTCGGCAGATTAGGGGTTAAAAAATGTAATCGAGTGGCGGCGATGTGGGGGGACCTCGGTTTAGGGGTACATAGGTAGTTTATGGGTGTTAGTGTACTTTAGAGCACAGTATTTAAGAGCTTTATAAACAGGTGTTAGCCCAGAAATCTCTTAACTACTGACTTTTTTCTGCGGCTGGAGTTTTGTCGTTAGATTTCTAACGCTCACTTCAGCCACGACTCTAAATATCGGAGTTAGAAAGATCCTATTGAAAAGATAGGATACGCAATTGACGTAAGGGGATCTGCGGTATGGAAAAGTCGCGGCGAAAAGTGTGCGTTAGACCCTTTCCTGACTGACTCCAAATACAGGCGGTAGCCTAAAACCAGCGTTAGGAGCCTCTAACGCTGGTTTTGACGGCTACCGCCAAACTCTAAATCTAGGCCAGGATACGCAATTGACATAGGGGGATCTGCGGTATGGAAAAGTCGCGGCTGAAAAGTGAGCGTTAGACCCTTTCCTGACTGACTCCAAATACCGGCGGTAGCCTAAAACCAGCGTTAGGAGCCTCTAACGCTGGTTTTGACGGCTACCGCCCAACTCTAAATCTAGGCCACAGTCTTTTGTCAGCTTGTAGCATTATCTATGAACATTGTTGTGGTTATTAAATATTGATAGCCATACCTGTGAAAAAAGAAAGGAAATGCCCCCAAAATATTATTTACGTACTTGTATCATCTTCCTCTTCAGTAATGCCTGTGGCAGCTGTCTAATCAAATTGTGCCCAATCACATTGTTTAAATAAATTTATTGTGCTCCTGCACTGCGTAAAGCTGTCAGCAGCTTTTCCCTGTGTGGGAATGAGCTACATTTAGTTATGAATGTTAGTTAGAATGTTCATTTACAAAATGGATCACAAAATATGAAAATGTCACATGTCCATTAATTTGTACTGTTTAGTCTCTTATATGTATGTATAAATAATAAATATTTATTTACTAGATTAGGTGTAATTGTTTTTATTTTTGATCATTTCTTTTATTTTTTTGTAATCTTAGAGTTTTTTATTTTTCGTATTTTTAGTGTTTATTATTTTTTGTAATGTTAGATATTTTTTTAATTTTTTCCTAGTATTAGGATTTTTTAAATTTGTAATTTAGGTTGTTTATTTTTTGCAGTGTTAGTTTTTTTTAATTTTTATTTAGGAGTTTTAATTGGTAGTTTTTTTTATTTTATTAGAATAGTTATGTTAGGTTAATTTATAGCTTGATGTTAGTTTTTTTTTTTATTTCACAGGTAAGTTTTTATTTATTTTCAGATAGTTATATTGTAACTTTTAATTTAAAGTTAGGGAGTTTAGTGGTTAATAGTTTAATTTAGTGTTTTGCGATGTGGAGGGCCGGTGGTTTAGGGGTTAATAGGTTTAGTTTATTCGTTACGATGTGGGGGGCTGGCGGTTTAGGGGTGAATAGGTTTATTTAGTGTCAGCAATGTCGGGGAGCAGTGGATTAGGAGTTACTAAATTCATTTAGTGTTGGCGATGTGGGTAGGCGGCAGAATAGGGGTTAATAGTTTTTTTTTAATAGTCACAATGTGGGTGGGCAGTGGATAAAGGGTTAATAGGTTTATTATAGTATTTGCAATGTGGGAGGATGGCGGTTTAGGGGTTAATAGGTAGTTTATGGGTATTAGTGTACTTTGTAACATTTTAGTTAAGAGTTTTGTGAAACATTTTTGTTTTGCAAATTCCATAACTACTGGTCTCAGATGGCAGAATCGATCATGTCGGTATATGCTGTAACGCAATCATTTTAGCTGGAACGCACAACCTGTAATACGGTGCTATGTAATATGGCATTTTTTGGAGTGCGAAATGGACGTTGCATTACAGCTAAAATGCTTGCGGTATAGCTATACCGCCGCGACTCGTAATATGCTTTACCGGCCATTACAACGCAATGAACAATTTTTCAGCGGTAATAGCCATACCGCACAATAACACAAAACTCGTAATCTAGGCCTTTGTCAGAAAAAACCTACTATTCATTTGAAGTACAGACTATGATGCCCATTTATCAAGACCGCTGCTCCATAACCCTGACCGCCTGCTCTTAGTAGGCGGACAGAGATCACCACAATTCAACCCGATCGAGTATGATCGGGTTGATTGACACCCCCCTGTCTCCAACCTTGCATAGCTTCAGGTGCTCTTTGAAAACCCACCTATTCACAGAGGTGTCCATCTCTCCTCTTTTATCCTACCCAAAATAAATCTTGCACTGCCTTTACTCACTGCTGCAACTACATCCCATGTGACAAGCTACCCCAAACCTTATGTCTCTGCACCCCCCAACCTGTAGACTATAAGCTTTTCAGTGCAGTCTGATATGTTGTTTGTATCTTATCAGAAATATTAAGATGGTGAGCTCTTCAGCCTAAATCTATTTTTTTTTTATTCTGAGAAACCAGTCTGTCAGTTCATTCCTCTCTGTTTCATGCATCAATAAGGATGCAATTGTCTTAGGCATAAAATGAGTTCCAGATGGGACTGGGTCACTACAGGTCATGTTATGAAAGCCACATGTAAGATATCACCCCATGCCTGCCTGTACTCACTGTAACCAATCCACACAAGTAACAGCCATCTTTCAGACCTGTCCTGTCCAAAAATACTCTTAGAGGATGATCGTTTTTAAATCTTAAATGGGATCCTCAGCATTTTGAAGCAAACAGCTGTGGTACCTTTTTTAATGAAAGGGTTAAAATGTATTTGCATTTGAAAGACCTATAATAATGCCTTAACCTAGATGGATATAATACAAAAATGAAGGACAACCATGTTTTGGATTTGACATAAGATGTTCCAGGAATCAACATGTTACAATGTATGAGAACATGCTAATGCTACATATTCATCAATAAAACAATGCATGTGGAATGTGTTGGAAAAACATCAGTTCAAAGAAACTAAAATATACACCATGAGGCCTATTTATCAAGCCGTCAACCACAAATATGCTGGAATTCCGCAGCGTAATTGTGGAGAGCCTGATTCCCCTTATTTATCAAAGCCTACCGACCGGCAAAAGTTGAAATCTGTGACGTAACATACCATCCGCCGGTCTCAGTCCGACACAGATCGATGCTTACGTCATTACAGAAGTTCTGAATACAAATTCGGCACTATCTGACTAATTTTGTTAGTTAACAAATATCTAATACAGGGAGTGCAGAATTATTAGGCAAGTTGTATTTTTGAGTATTCATTTTATTATTGAACAACAACCATGTTCTCAATGAACCCAAAAAACTCATTAATATCAAAGCTGAATAGTTTTGGAAGTAGTTTTTAGTTTGTTTTTAGTTATAGCTATTTTAGGGGGATATCTGTGTGTGCAGGTGACTATTACTGTGCATAATTATTAGGCAACTTAACAAAAAACAAATATATACCCATTTCAATTATTTATTTTTACCAGTGAAACCAATATAACATCTCAACATTCACAAATATACATTTCTGACATTCAAAAACAAAACAAAAACAAATCAGTGACCAATATAGCCACCTTTCTTTGCAAGGACACTCAAAAGCCTGCCATCCATGGATTCTGTCAGTGTTTTGATCTGTTCACCATCAACATTGCGTGCAGCAGCAACCACAGCCTCCCAGACACTGTTCAGAGAGGTGTACTGTTTTCCCTCCTTGTAAATCTCACATTTGATGATGGACCACAGGTTCTCAATGGGGTTCAGATCAGGTGAACAAGGAGGCCATGCCATTAGATTTTCTTCTTTTATACCCTTTCTTGCCAGCCACGCTGTGGAGTACTTGGACGCGTGTGATGGAGCATTGTCCTGCATGAAAATCATGTTTTTCTTGAAGGATGCAGACTTCTTCCTGTACTACTGCTTGAAGAAGGTGTCTTCCAGAAACTGGCAGTAGGACTGGGAGTTGAGCTTGACTCCATCCTCAACCTGAAAAGGCCCCACAAGCTCATCTTTGATGATACCATCCCAAACCAGTACTCCACCTCCACCTTGCTGGCGTCTGAGTCGGACTGGAGCTCTCTGCCCTTTACCAATCCAGCCACGGGCCCATCCATCTGGCCCATCAAGACTCACTCTCATTTCATCAGTCCATAAAACCTTAGAAAAATCAGTCTTGAGATATTTCTTGGCCCAGTCTTAACGTTTCAGCTTGTGTGTCTTGTTCAGTGGTGGTCGTCTTTCAGCCTTTCTTACCTTGGCCATGTCTCTGAGTATTGCACACCTTGTGCTTTTGGGCACTCCAGTGATGTTGCAGCTCTGAAATATGGCCAAACTGGTGGCAAGTGGCATCTTGGCAGCTGCACGCTGCACGCTTGACTTTTCTCAGTTCATGGGCAGTTATTTTGCGGCTTGGTTTTTCCACACGCTTCTTGCGACCCTGTTGACTAGTTTGAATGAAACGCTTGATTGTTCGATGATCACACTTCAGAAGCTTTGCAATTTTAAGAGTGCTGCATCCCTCTGCAAGATATCTCACTATTTTTTACTTTTCTGAGCCTGTCAAGTCCTTCATTTGACCCATTTTGCCAAAGGAAAGGAAGTTGCCTAATAATTATGCACACAGGGTGTTGATGTCATTAGACCACACCCCTTCTCATTACAGAGACGCACATCACCTAATATGCTTAATTGGTAGTAGGCTTTCGAGCCTATACAGCTTGGAGTAAGACAACATGCATAAAGAGGATGATGTGGTCAAAATACTCATTTGCCTAATAATTCTGCACTCCCTGTATAAAGGACTATTGGATTCAAATAGCAACACATCCCATCATCATATTATAAGTATTATTAATACTACTACTACTAATAATAAAAATAATAATGATAATCCTGGGATTCAGTATATTATGTTATTATAAAGTTCACCAAAGGGCATAATTAATGTATAGATGAATATTTCAACAAATTCAGCCCATTGAGATACATTTCATTTTAAGGCATTCTGATGCCAAAGATCATTCATTAAAATATACACAATCTCACATTTAATAATTAGAGGCAAAAAATATATGTACATTTCTTTTGCAAAAAAGCAGTGTAAAGCTCCCTAACGCAGCCCCATTGATTCCTATGGGGAAATAAAATTTATGTCTACACCTAACACCCTAACATGTCTAAAAACCCCTAATCTTACATTTATTAACCCCTAATCTGCTGCCCCGACATCGCCGACACCTGCATTATACTTATTAACCCCTAATCTGCTGCTCCGGACACCGCCGCCACCTACATTATAGTTATGAACCCCTAATCTGCTGCCCCCAACATCGCCGAACACCTACATTATATTTATTAACCCCTAATCTGCTACCCTCAATATTGCCGCAATCTACCTACATTTATTAACCCCTAATCTGCTTCCCCCAACGTCGCAGCCATTATAATAAACATATTAACCCCTAAACCGCCGCACTCCCGCCTCGCACACATTAGTTAAATAATATTAACCCCTAATCTGATATCCCTAACATCGCCGCCACCTACCTACATTTATCAACCCCTAATCTTCCGCCCCCAACGTCGCCGTCACTATACTAAATGTATTAACCCCTAAACCTAAGTCTAACCCTAACACCCCCTAATTGAAATAAAATTTAAATAAATCTAACTAAAAATTCCTATCATTGCCTAAATAATTCCTATTTAAAACTAAATACTTACCTATAAAATAAACCCTAAGATAGCTACAATATAACTAATAGTTACATTGTAGCTATCTTAGGGTTTATTTTTATTTTACAGGCAAGTTTGTATTTAGTTTAACTAGGTAGAATAGTTATTAAATAGTTATTAACTATTTAATAACTACCTAGCTAAAATAAATACAAAAGTACCTGTAAAATAAAACCTAACCTAAGTTACAATAACACCTAACACTACACTATAATTAAATAAATTAACTAAATTAACAACAATTAAATAAATTAAATTAAATTAGCTAAAGTACAAAAAACCCCACTAAATTACAGAAAATAATAAACAAATTAAAAGATATTTAAACTAATTACACCTAATCTAATAGCCCTATCAAAATAACCCCCCCCCCCCCCCAAAAAAAAGGGCCTTTTGCGGGGCATTGCCCCAAAGTAATCAGCTCTTTTACCTGTAAAAAAAAAAAAAAATACTAACAAACCCCCAACAGTAAAACCCACCAACCACACCACCAACACCCCAAATAAAATACTATCTAAAAGGGCATTTGGATGGGCATTGCCCTTAAAGGGCAGTTAGCTCTTTTGCGGCCCAAACCCCAATCGGAATATAAGGGATGTCATCTTGGATGACGTCACTTAAAAGAACCTTCATTTGTCGGGTAGTCGTCGGAAGAAGAGGATGCTCCGCATCAGATGTCTCGAAGATGGACCCGCTCCACGCCGGATGGATGAAGATAGAAGATGCCGTCTGGATGAAGACTTCTGCCCGTCTGGAGGACCACTTTGCCTGTCTTGGATGAAGACTTCTCCCGGCTTCGTTGAGGACTTCGGCCCGGTTGGATGAAGACTTCTGCCGCTTCCTTGAGGATGGATGTCTGGTCTTCAGAACTGTAAGTCGATCTTCAGGAGGTTAGTGTTTTTTTAAGGGTGTATTAGGTGGGTTTTATTTTTTAGATTAGGGTTTGGGCCGCAAAAGAGCTAACTGCCCTTTTAAGTGCAATGCCCATCCAAATGCTCTTTTCAGGGCAATTTGTTTATTATTTTCTGTAATTTAGTGTTTTTTTTTTGTACTTTAGCTAATTTAATTTAATTTATTTAATTGTTGTTAATTTATTTAATGTATTTAATTATAGTGTAGTGTTAGGTGTTATTGTAACTTAGGTTAGGTTTTATTTTACAGGTACTTTTGTATTTATTTTAGCTAGGTAGTTATTAAATAGTTAATAACTATTTAATAACTATTCTACCTAGTTAAAATAAATACAAACTTGCCTGTAAAATAAAAATAAACCGTAAAATAGCTACAATGTAACTATTAGTTATATTGTAGCTAGCTTAGGGTTTGTTTTACAGGTAAGTATTTAGTTTTAAATAGGAATTATTTAGGTAATGATAGGAATTTTTAGTTAGATTTATTTAAATTATATTTCAATTAGGGGGTGTTAGGGATAGACTTAGGTTTAGAGGTTAATTCATTTAGTATAGTGGCGGCGACGTTGGGAGCGGCAGATTAGTGGTTAATAAATGTAGGTAGGTGGCGGCGATGTTAGGGGCGGCAGATTAGGGGTTAATAATATCTAACTAATGTTTGCGAGGCGGGATTGTTGTGGTTTAGGGGTTAATATGTTTATTATAGTGGTGGCGATATTGGGGGCAGCAGATTAGGGGTTAATAAGTGTAGGTAGGTTGTGGTGACATTGGGGGTGGCAGATTAGGGGTTAATAAATATAATGTATGTGTCAGGGATGTTGTGGGCACCAGATTAGGGGTTCATAAATTTAATGTAGGTGGCAGCGGTTTCCGGAGCGGCAGATTAGGGGTTAACATTTTTATTTTAGTGTTTGCGAAATTGCGATGCAGGAGGGCCTCGGTTTAGGGGTTAATAGGTAGTTTATGGGTGTTAGTGTACTTTTTAGCACTTTAGTTAAGAGTTTTATGCTACGGCGTTGTAGTGTAAAATTCTTAACCACTGACTTTTAAATGTGTTAGGAGTCTTGACGGGGTAGGGTGTACCGCTCACTTTTTGGCCCTCCAGGACAGACTCCTAATACCGGCGCTAAGGAAGTCCAATAGAAAAAAGACTTTTACGAAGTTTACATAAGTCGTTTTGCGGTAAAGCCAAAAAAGTGTGCGGTGCCCCTAAACCTGCAAAACTCTTAATAGCAGCGGGCGTAAAAAAGCAGCGTTAGGACCTGATAACGCTGCTTTTTTACCCTAACGCACAACTCGTAATCTAGCCGTTTGACATTAAAGTTTTTTCTTCATAGACTAACATTTTACATAATAAAAGATTTGTCACTAAACTTTTTTTTTTTTAAAGGGACATGAAACTCAAAATTTTTCTTTCATGGTTCAGATAGATAATACAATTGTAAAGAACTTTGCAATCTACTTCTATAATCTAATTTGTTTCATTTTCTTTGTATCCTTTGTAGAAGAAACAGCAATGCACTAGGTAAGCCAATAACATGAGGCATATATGTGCAGCCATCAATCAGCAGCTCCTGAGTATACCTATTTATGCTTTCCAATAAGGGATACTAAGAGAATGAAACAAATGAAATAATAGAAGTAAATTGGAAAGTTATTTAAAATGGCATGCTCTCTCTGAATCATGAAAGAAGTATTTGGGGTTTCATGTCCCACCCCCTTTAAGATGACATATTTAATGATCCTTATAAGTCTAAAATACCATAGCTGTTTATGTCCTGAAGCACATAAAATGTAATGAAATCTGCTACTGCATTTTAAAACATCTGTGAGAATATATATTATTTTGTAGAATTTGTAGGAATAAAATGTGTTTTATATAGCTAAAAAAACATCCAGAATCATTTATATGAATAATTGCTGAACAGTAAATATGTTTTAGAACACTGAAAGAGTATACATATAAACGGACTCGGTTGTTCATGGTTGTCGTAGTAACAGATTTAGTTATATTTTATATCGTTAGCATTTTAAAGTTACCTATCATTTAACAGAAATAATTTGAAGTATGCAATTAACATATGTGAAGTATGCAATTTTGTCCTCATTCACAATACCAGTTTTTTTTTTTATTTTGAAAGTTTAATCTATACATTTTGGAACAATTAAAAACAGACTTTTGACAAATATTGGTAGCAGTTATCGTTGTAAAAAGTTGATATATTTTTTATAAATTTTTATTAAATTGCTGCATTTTAGTAGCATTAGGAAAATAAAGTTGCATTATCCCTTTAAATCACACAAAGGGGTCAATTTTATAATGTTCGCAAGTCTAGATGTGGTTTTCCATGCCAACACTAACAGGGGCAGCCCACAGGGAAATCTATAAAAAAAAAGGGCAGTCCCTGCGAGTAGCGATATGTCTCCCATACAAATAATAAGAGCTCTCTGTTAGGTAAAAGTTTGCAATGGAGGAAGTACAGAGGGGAAAACCGGCTTGTTTTAAAACTTGAATATTACACGTAATACAAATCAAATTACGCTGTTTTCAGGGCACTATACCTTAAATTTGCTGTAATTTTCACATGCATAGGTTTCCTTTTTAGAATAATTTGTGTTTTGAGTATTTTTAACTGGTGAGAAAAAAACAGTGAGAAGTGCGTAAATGTATATAGAATTAAGCTGGGATTTGAGAGAAAATTTAATTTACGCCCATGAAACACCCATGTTCAGCCCATTTTACGAAAAAACTGCAATTTCGCTTTGTATTTTGTACTCTCAAGCACAAATGTCTTTCTTTTTTTTTTTACATTCAGTGTACTTAACCCTTTGAGTGCTAAGCACCTTCCCACCTGGGTGCTAAGAGGTTTTAATGTTTTTTTTTTATTTTCTATTTTTTAAACATTTTTTTTTTACTTTTTTTTTTATTTTTTTCAGACCCCCAAGACTTACACTGTTGGAAAGGTGAGGTGTTTACCTTTCCAATGGTGGGTCTTGGGGGTCTGTAGTTGCTTAGTTGCCTGAGATACAGGCTTCTAAGCAGAATGCCCCCTGCTCCTATACTTAACATTGTTAAGCATAAATAAAGTTGCACAGTGACGTCATCACGTTATTGCGCGTGACGTCACCACGCAAAACGGGAAGCCTCGGTGGTGCCTGTCACTATGCAGGCACGATCGCCGGGGTAGGACCGGGTGGGAGCCCCCAGATCTCCCTCAAGGTGGGAGAGTGCTAGTGACGTCATTAGCACTCAAAGGGTTAAATTACGATTAATGCTGTGCATAGTTAATACGATTTATTCCTGTGTAATTTACCTACAAATATTATGCTTTTGATAAAATAAAAATTTTGGTGACAATGTATTTTTGTGTGAATAGTTAATTTATTTGTTTTGTATAATTTTTACATTACAATTTTTATTGTGCACTTTTATAATGTATGCATCTTCTTCCCATACGAAAATGCAGCAAATGCCCCATAGCGAGACACCCTGTTTTCAGGGTAAAAAGTGGCTTTATATAATTCCACTAGGGAAATAAAAGGACTGGCAAGCATTCTTATAGAATCTCACCAGCCCAGAGACCTTTTTAGAATCGGGCCCAAAGGGAGAAGCATACCTTGGCTGCCTCCTGTGATGAGTATATATATATATATATATATATATATATATATACACATAGTAATGACACTGATTTTGAAATGTGTCAGACATTTGTTCTCTTTCAGCTCTATATAATACACCACAAGATATGGGTTTGAAAGAACTGATACCTGACAAGACTCTGATACTTGAAAATTTTTTATAACTGTCACAAAACCCTTTTCAAAACTTTTTAAATTCCAACATGTCATTTTACAAAATATTTAGTTCTGTATCTCATAATTAAATGAGCCCTGATAAACCTGTTCAAAGCATTCGTTTATATGGTTTTTGAATTATCATTTTAGCAATGTGTTGTAATAGGTCAGCTGGTTGCTTGGCAACAATTCTAAATTTAGAACATTTTACATGAATTGCTAAATCTAAGGTTGATGTTCTACACAATTGCAATCAATGATATAATAATTCAGTTTCTTTTTCATAGTACAACTACTCATATCTGGAGTTTATTTTCAATGACATGTTAATTGATTGCAAATAGAAGTAGTTGCTAAATTTAAATGTTGTATGCATACATCATGGTTTGTGAATATCATTTTATTGTTTATTTACAATGGCTACAAACAGGCTTGTGCATTTGTTTTGTTAATTTTCAAACCAATGAACTAACTAATTTGAAGAAAATGAACAAATACTGAGCATTCATTAGTTTTTTTTAAATGAGCTTTAAAGGGTTAAATACTTATGTCTTGTGTGCTGGTGACCCACCCTAATCCCGATCCTTTTTCACAGAGCCCCGGGCTATGCTAATAGGAGTTCTTTTAGCTAAGCCACTGTGCTAAGACTCCTATTAGCGTGGCCCGGGGCTCTATGAAAAAGGGTCCGGATTAGGGCGGGTCACCAATGTTGGGGAACCAGGAATCAGACAGATGTGAAATACTAAATTAATCACACCTTTATTAAATAATAACACTATATAATAAAGAGTCCAAAAGCCAAATGACAAGCAGGAGTCAAATCCAGTGAGGGTAGTCAGACGAGCCAGGTCAGGAATAAAAGCGAGTAGTCAGACAAGCCGGAGTCAGGAACACAAAGAACATCGTAGTCAGGAACAAGCCAGGGATCGGGAACCAGAAGGGACATTAAACAAGACAGGTTATACACAGAGTCAGGCATACAGTAAATCAGAGACAACACAAGGGCAAAGGAAAACAGGACTGACATAGTTAAAAAACATGAATGATGACATCATCATTCTGGGACTGCAACCTGTCTCTCTCTGATGATGTTCTCCAGTTTGGCCATAAGAGGGAGCCTGGAGTAGTGAGCAGCTTTACACACTCTTCTACAAGCAACTGGAGAACACAGGTGAGTCTTAATATGGCAGCCAAAATAAAAAGCAGCAAATAACTTATTAAAGTCAGGGAGAAACCCTTACAACCAACTCGCTAGAGGTAAGTATAAGGCTACAGATGAACCTATTCACCCGCAGCAAGGCAATATTTACATTTTTTTAATGTAATAAAATGTAAATGTTCCCTGAATATTCAGTATTTTTTTCTTTTTAACCCCTTAATGACAACTGACGTACCAGGTACGTCCTGCAAAAACTTGCAGTTAGTGACAATGGACGTACCTGGTACGTCAGTTGTCTTAGAGAGTGCTGGAAGCGATCGCAATCGCTTCCAGCAGCTCTCAGGGTATTGCAGTGATGCCTCGATATTGAGGCATCCTGCAATACCCTTTAGAAAGCATCCGATGCAGAGAGAGCCACTCTGTGGCCCTCTCTGCACCGGTAGCGATGCGGCCGTTCGTTGGTGGGTGGGAGCTTACAGGGAGGAGGGTGGGCGGCCCATCGCTACCCGGCATCGTGCATTGTGCACGCCGGATGCCGGGAGCGTGCGGGGGTCTGCGTGCACGTGCGCGCGTGTGTGTGTGTGTGCACTGCCACCAATGAATTTTGGTAAGAGGGAGGGGGGCAGAATTTTTTAAATAAATGATCAGGATCAGGATCAGGATCTGGATCTGGTGGGGGGGGGGCAGCTACACTACAGAAAAAATAAAAATAAAACATGCAAAAACACTTTATTTTTTGGGGAAAACTGGGTACTGGCAGACAGCTGCCAGTACCCAAGATGGTGGCAATTAGGTAGGTGGGGAGGGTTAGAGAGGTGTTTGGGGGGGATCAGGGAGGTTGGGGGTTAAGGCAGGGGTCCATCACAGCTGAATAATTTAAAAAAAAAAAAACAAAAAAAAAAAACACCTTTTATTTTAGTACTGGCAGACTTTCTGCCAGTACTTAAGATGGCGGGGACAATTGTGGGGTGGGGGAGGGAAGAGAGCTGTCTGGGAGGGATCAGGGGGTGGGATGTGTCAGGTGGGAGGCTAATCTCTACACTAAAGCTAAAATTAACCCTGCAAGCTCTCTACAAGCTACCTAATTAACCCCTTCACTGCTGGGCTTAATACAAGTGTGGTGCGCAGCAGCATTTAGCGGCCTCCTAATTGCCAAAAAGCAACGCCAAAGCCATATATGTCTGCTATTTATGAACAAAGGAGATCCCAGAGAAGCATTTACAACCATTTGTGCCATAATTGCACAAGCTGTTTGTAAATAATTTAAGTGAGAAACCTGAAATTGTGAAAAATGTCACTTTTTTTTTTATTTGCTCGCATTTGGCGGTGAAATGGTGGCATGAAATAGACCAAAATGGGCCTAGATCAATACTTTGGGTTGTCTACTACACTACACTAAAGCTAAAATTAACCCTTCAAGGTCCCTACAAGATCCCTAATTAACCCCTTCACTGCTGGGCATAATACACGTGTGGTGCGCAGCTGCATTTAGCGGCCTTCTAATTACCAAAAAGCAACGCCAAAGCCATATATGTCTGCTATTTCTGAACAAAGGGGATCCCAGAGAAGCATTTACAACCATTTGTGCCATAATTGCACAAACTGTTTGTAAATAATTTCAGTGAGAAACCTAAAGTTTGTGACAAAATTTGTGAAAAAGTGAACAATTTTTTTTATTTGCTCGCATTTGGCAGTGAAATGGTGGCATGAAATATACCAAAATGGGCATAAATCAATACTTTGGGTTGTCTTCTAAAAAAAAATATATACATGTCAAGGGATATTCAGGGATTCCGGACAGATATCAGTGTTCCAATGTAACTAGCGCTAATTTTGAAAAAAAGTGGTTTGGAAATAGCAAAGTTCTACTTGTACTTATTGCCCTATAACTTGCAAAGAAAGCAAACAACATGTAACCATTGGGTATTTCTAAACTCAGGACAAAATTTAGAAACTATTTAGCATGGGTGTTTTTTGGTGGTTGTAGATGTGTAACAGATTTTGGAGGTCAAAGTTAGAAAAAGTGTGTTTTTTTCCATTTTTTCCTCATATTTTATATATTTTTTATATTAAATTATAAGATGTGATGAAAAAAATGGTATCTTTAGAAAGTCCATTTAATGGCGAGAAAAACGGTATATAATATGTGTGGGTACAGTAAATGAGTAAGAGGAAAATTACAGCTAAACACAAACACTGCAGAAATGTAAAAATAGCCATTGTCATTAAGGGTAAGAAAACTGAAAAATGGTCCGGTCATTAAGGGGTTAAACAAATATGAATACTAAAAAGTGCAGTAGGCGAATATTCGGAATACTAATTTGTCCGGAACAAATTTTTCGCTGCTGCTCATCTAGCTACAAATAAAAGTAACTAAAGAATAAAGAGCAAATAAAATTGGACAAAATGTACTATGTTGGCAGAGATATTCTAACAAGTGGAAGCACATCTATTTAGGCAGCATGGGCTTTGTACCCCATTTAAAATGATCCCCAAAAATAAATATAATTTTTTTACTCTTAGGCCTAGATTTGGAGTTTGGCGTTAGCCGTGAAAACCAGCGTTAGAGGCTCCTAACGCTGGTTTTAGGCTACCTCCGGTATTTGGAGTCACTCAAAAAAGGGTCTAACGCTCACTTTTCAGCCGCGACTTTTCCATACCGCAGATCCCCTTACGTAAATTGCGTATCCTATCTTTTCAATGGGATTTTTCTAACTCCGGTATTTAGAGTCGTGTCTGAAGTGAGCGTTAGACATCTAACGACAAAACTCCAGCCGCAGGAAAAAAGTCAGTAGTTAAGAGCTTTCTGGGCTAACGCCGGTTTATAAAGCTCTTAACTACTGTGCTCTAAAGTACACTAACACCCATAAACTACCTATGTACCCCTAAACCGAGGTCCCCCCACATCACCGCCACTCGATTAAATTTTTTTAACCCCTAATCTGCCGACCGCCACCTACGTTATACTTATGTACCCCTAATCTGCTGCCCCTAACACCGCCGACCCCTATATTATATTTATTAACCCCTAACCTGCCCCCCACAATGTCGCAGCCAGCTACCTACAATAATTAACCCCTAATCTGCCGACCGCAAAGCGCCGCCACCTACGTTATCCTTATGTACCCCTAATCTGCTGCCCCTAACACAGCCGACCCCTATATTATATTTATTAACCCCTAATCTGCCCCCCTCAACGTTGCCTCCACCTGCCTACACTTATTAACCCCTAATCTGCCGAGCGGACCGCACCGCTACTATAATAAAGTTATTAACCCCTAATCCGCCTCACTAACCCTATAATAAATAGTATTAACCCCTAATCTGCCCTCCCTAACATCGCCGACACCTAACTTCAATTATTAACCCCTAATCTGCCGACCGGAGCTCACCGCTATTCTAATAAATGTATTAACCCCTAAAGCTAAGTCTAACCCTAACACTAACACTCCCCTAAATTAAATATAATTTTAATCTAACGAAATTAATTAACTCTTATTAAATAAATTATTCCTATTTAAAGATAAATACTTACCTGTAAAATAAATCCTAATATAGCTACAATATAAATTATAATTACATTGTAGCTATTTTAGGATTAATATTTATTTTACAGGCAACTTTGTAATTATTTTAACCAGGTACAATAGCTATTAAATAGTTAAGAACTATTTAATAGCTACCTAGTTAAAATAATTACAAAATTACCTGTAAAATAAATCCTAACCTAAGTTACAATTAAACCTAACACTATACTATCATTAAATTAATTAAATAAAATACCTATAATTACCTACAATTAAACCTAACACTACACTATCAATACATTAATTAAATACAATATCTACAAATAACTACAATGAAATAAACTAACTAAAGTACAAAAAATAAAAAAGAACTAAGTTACAAAAAATAAAAAAAATATTTACAAACATAAGAAAAATATTACAACAATTTTAAACTAATTACACCTACTCTAAGCCCCCTAATAAAATAACAAAGACCCCCAAAATAAAAAATGCCCTACCCTATTCTAAATTACTAAAGTTCAAAGCTCTTTTACCTTACCAGCCCTGAACAGGGCCCTTTGCGGGGCATGCCCCAAGAAGTTCAGCTCTTTTGCCTGTAAAAAAAACCATACAATACCCCCCCCCAACATTACAACCCACCACCCACATACCCCTAATCTAACCCAAACCCCCCTTAAATAAACCTAACACTAAGCCCCTGAAGATCATCCTACCTTGTCTTCACCTCACCAGGTATCACCGATCCGTCCTGGCTCCAAAATCTTCATCCAACCCAAGCGGGGGCTGGCGATCCATCATCCGGTGGCTGAAGAGGTCCAGAAGAGGCTCCAAAGTCTTCATCCTATCCGGGAAGAAGAGGCGATCCGGACCGGCAACCATCTTGATCCAAGCGGCATCTTCTATCTTCATCCGATGACGACCGGCTCTATCCTGAAGACCTCCACCGCGGACCCATCTTCTTCCGGCGATGTCCAACTGAAGAATGACGGTTCCTTTAAGGGACGTCATCCAAGATGGCGTCCCTCGAATTCCGATTGGCTGATACGATTCTATCAGCCAATCGGAATTAAGGTAGGAATATTCTGATTGGCTGATGGAATCAGCCAATCAGAATCAAGTTCAATCCGATTGGCTGATCCAATCAGCCAATCAGATTGAGCTCGCATTCTATTGGCTGATCGGAACAGCCAATAGAATGCGAGCTCAATCTGATTGGCTGATTGGATCAGCCAATCGGATTGAACTTGATTCTGATTGGCTGATTCCATCAGCCAATCAGAATATTCCTACCTTAATTCCGATTGGCTGATAGAATCCTATCAGCCAATCGGAATTCGAGGGACGCCATCTTGGATGACGTCCCTTAAAGGAACCATCATTCTTCAGTTGGACATCGCCGGAAGAAGATGGGAGCCTAACGCAGCCTTTATATGGACTCTCAATACCAGAGTTATTTTTATGGTGCGGCCAGAAAAAAGCCGACGTTAGATTTTCGGGTCGTTACCGACAAAACTCCAAATCTAGCCGTTATTTTTCATCATAATCTTTATGTTTTTCATTCCCATATAGATTGTTAAAAGAAGACATTATTCAATTCTGCCTTCCCTCTCTCTCTCTCTTTTTCATCTATAATTGACACTATAGGGGAGTTGAAAAGGAGAACACCGAGCACAAACACATGGCTAAAATACTGGTGACTCAGCTTCAACAGCAAAGAGCATAATGTTGATTTTGAAAGAGATATTTTAAACCAAACTGGTTTGCTTGTGTCAGAAGAAAACTCCTTACTATTCAGTAATGAAAAATATAACAAACTGTGCATTAC